>NC_053414.1:11739516-12002016 GCF_016859285.1 Xiphias gladius | reverse complement strand
GAGCACACTACACACAACAGAACTGTCCAATATGGACAGAGTTTCTAGGCATACTGTGCTCAGATGATCTAACACGGAGCTGCTGAGATTAAATTTAAAGAGACAATTTTATGGCTGCAAATTTTGACATAAGAAGGTGTGTTGGTTCGTTATTAGGATTTTTATGTGCTGTTTGATTATTGCATAGCCCCCTCCAATGATGAGCCTGACCTTCGCTAGTGACGAATAGTTTGAGATGTAGGTTAAAACTGTGATATAAAGTATTATAGTTTCTACAATTATTATTAAATCAATCATTGTTTCATCAGCGCAGAAACCTAATTGGCAATATGTCAGCATAATCTGCCTTAACTCTAGAGGTCTGAACATTTTAGGTCTTAGTAACTATTTTAGGAATAGTGGCTCTTATAAAATGTCACAAACAAGCAGTTCCTCTAAAAAGTAATTAGAATATCCTGAAAACTGTTGATGCTCTTATTTAACCCCACGAAAAGATCAAATGTGAAACCATCACACATTGTATTCCGGTTGAGCTGCAATTCAGATGCAGTTTTTGAAACCTCTTTCATTATCTCAAGTGGTGAGCCACATGTTCCCTCTGAGAGCTACGGTACAGTATGTGACATTTAGTAAATCCTGAAGGCTTCTACCTTTTGTTGTATGCATTTAAACAACAGATTAAAGAATGTTCCTCGTGGAACCTGTCACATTTCCCAGGTAAAGCAGATGAATAAATAAAGCACCGCTGTTCGTGGCTGAAGCACCCCCTTCTTTGTGTGATTTGCTGTTGCCTTGAGTAAGATCCTGATCTCTTTGTAGGCCCACTCCCAACAAGCATTGACCTTCTGCTCCAACATGTAAAGAGCTCCACGAGATCAGTAAAGGGAGGGGGATGCTGTGAATAAAGGCATCACGACTGTGAGCAGCCAAGAGACTTCATCCACTTCACTCCGCACTTCGCTCCCTCTCCCTCTCCTCTGTCTCTCAGTGTAGCTTTATCTCTGTGTCTAGGAGCGGAGATACCTTGTTGGCGGCACAAAGGAGCGGTTCTGTAATAAAAACAGCTGTCTCTGGTGGTCTCGGTGTAATTGGGATTGTTAACGTGGAGAGCTCCTGAGGGAGGCTGAGAAGAGTAAGTCTTTGTGTAAAGCACACAGACACCTCTGCAGCACTCCTTGATTTGGATGTAAGCAAGAGAGTGAGGAGGAAAAAAAGCAAACAAGTCACCTGAGTTATATCAAGCCTTGCTGCATGTGCTCCCCTATTTTACTTTGGCTTTACTTTTATTTTTAGACAGTGCAGATTTATTTATATGTAGTAAAGCTCCTTGAAGTGAGAAAAATCTTTTCTTGCACAATTCCAGCGAGGGTTTATGTTTTTAAAGGCAAGGTATGACTGCACCTTCCAGCATTGAGACAAGTTTTTTTTTTAATTTTGTTTCTATGATGGCAACATTTCCTCCAGTTACTGTATTAGTGTTATGACACAAATTGAGGCAAAAAAAAAATATTTAAAACTTGAAGAGCATTTAGCTGACTGTATGGTAAAATCTTAAAAAGTGACACAAAAAACAAGCCCAATCTCAAGGGTGTAAGATTATTCTCATTTGGAGGTCCTTTTTATATTTGAATATACTTGTTATACAGTAAAATAATTCTGAAATTCCATTATAATCGGTGTATTTCGCTTGCCACAGTAAACCCCTTTTTATATGAGTTATATTTATTTATTTATTTTTACTGATAAATTATTAAAGAAAAAATTATAGTTTTGCATATAACGGTGCTATTGTAGCCTATGCGCCCCTAAACATTACAAATTAAATATTACAAATTTAAAACTACATTGTATATTGTTCTAAACCATTACTTCATAGGCCTAAAAGGGTTTGTGATCCCTACCAAAATATCTGGTATTGCCCCTTAATTGTGTTTCTGTTTGCCACGACGTACCCTTCAAGAGTAATTCCGTTTAACAGTCTGACATACTGTCCTCCCTCAAACTTGAGAAAGCTGTTGGCATAGGAAGTAAAAATCGCAGGTACGTGAACACACTCACCAAAAGTGTTGAAAATGTACTTCAAAGTCAATTGCTTTGGAGCAGCTCGGGCTGATTTATTTGACTTAAGATATACTTTTTTTGTGTGTTTCATTGTGGATGAAAATTTCATACACCGATTTAGAGGTGGTGAAATATAAATGATTTCTTTAAAGTTTCATCATAAATCAGTCTGTCGGTATATGTGAGCAGACACTGATTGCTCCTTGATGTCTCCTGAGCCTGATCTCTGTCTCCTGATGTCTGGAGGTGGCTCCAGCAGCGCCTGTTGTCCCGCTGGGGAGAAACATATTTCGGCAGCTTGATGGCTCTCGTGCAATGTAAAACTGCTATGCAGCAATGCCAAGAGGCTTTTTTTTTTTTTTTTTTTTGTCGCAGCAGCCGTGGGGACATACTAAATGTCTATGTGCATCAGAACGACAAAAAAAAAAAAAAAACCCAAACTAAACTAAACTAAAAACGGAGCCGACATGTAGTCCTTTACAAAGAGACGCCGCGGAGAAGAGCGCGTCTACCGCCACGTTAACGCTGCTGCAACATCTGTAGCCTCGATTGAAATGCTTTCAGACTTTGCTGAAGCGGTGCACAGGCTGTGGCCACATACCAGGGCGAGGAAGTGTAGCCTATAATTAGGATAAGACCATACTTAATAATCACCAGTGAAACGGGGGCGAATTTAATGGAGATTCCTTATCATATATTATTAACATATTTAAGGGAATCTAGGAATCATTTCAGCGGCTGTCGAAGACATTGATCATGGCTTCACACGGGTTACAAGATGTGTCACTTTTCCGTGTGTTTGTGTTTGTGTGTGTGAGTGTGTGTGTGTGTGTGTGTGTGTGTGTATGTGTGGGAAGGGGGGGGTGTTTTGAAAATTAGAGCCATGCAGGAAAAGAAAACAAAATCCAGGAGGCATTGCTTTCCATACTCTCTTACCTCCAAGTGCGTCCTTACATCATAACAACTATCTCTTACTATAGACGTGACAATATTAAACCAATTAGACAGCCCCAGTTAATTACAACGCCACTGAATGTTTTAATTACATTACCGATGGTGTGGCTTAATTAAGGGGAGATAAGATAATAGCTTGCTATGACAAGTATATAGATTTGCAATTAAATAGTGCTAATTATTTTTTAAAATCCACTTTTATCGCCATTCATTAAGTAACTAGTGTCCTTGTTGCATGCAAAACTCCATTCATAAAACGCTCCCAGATAGTACTAAACAGGTTGTAATTTTCCCAAGAAGTTTGCAAATTTATTTTTCGGTATTTTACACCGGTTCTATTAATATTAAGGAAACGTTTAGAGCAACAAAGGAGAGAAAAAATTGCAGGCGATAATATGAAAACGTTCCTATACTTTACATTTAGATAGAAATATAACAATCTGAGCAGTAGCTAATCCCGTTTGAATGTTTTTAATTTTTTTACAACTTTTATTTTTACCTTAAGTGTCAGAATAAAATCATGGCCATATAATTTTTTGACGTGACGATAATAACTTTGATTTATTTTGACCTAAGAAGGTGAAGTTGTTGCTGTCCAGGGTGTTAATTCCCTCCCTCTGCTCTCTCGGGGTCGCAACTGTCTTTGGCAAAATTTGGCACAAGTTGAATTTTGATTTCAATATTCGAACGATAAAATATTTTCAGGTGCGGTAAATCGCAATTCAAGAAGTCCCCGAACTTCACGAGACGTGGTTTCGGCGTTGGTAGTAAGAAGGAGAGTCATTTGAAATAAATGCCCTGTTGCAGACTGCCCATGCGCAGAGTCCCCAGCGGCGGCGGAGGTGGCGGTGGCGGCGGCGGTGGCGGTGGTGCTGCTGCTGTGGCAAATGAAGAATAATAAATCATGAAAGGGTTTTTCAGGTACAGCTGAAAAGAGTGTGTGTATGCGTGAGGGCGAGAGACTGGGAGAACTGCAGAGAGAGAGAGAGAGAGGGTGTGTGTGTGTGTGTGTGTGTGTGTGTCAGAGAGAGAGAGAGGGAGAGGGAGAGAGAGAGAGAGAGAGGCGGAGAGAGACTCAGTCTGCCCTTCGCCTCAGAGCAGAGGCAGTTCGGGTCCCCGCAGCATTCAACGTAGTCGAAGAGGCACAATACAGAGACTGTCACCGCCATTACTTCTCACTTACGGTCATTTCAAGACGGAAACTTTTTCCAAAAAAAAAAAAAAAAAAAAAAAGGGGGAAAAAACAAAACCAAAAAACAACAGGTCAACGAAAGCGGCAACAGTTTTAAACTTGAAGTATTTTGGAAATCCTAAGAGACGGAGAGAAACTTTTCCATTTTTTTTTTTTTTTTTCTGGCGTCGTCTATGAGGAGCTCTGCCACAAAATCCAAGGCAAAAAAATACACATGTTCATATGATACAAGGTGGAGACAGTTGAAGGAGAAAAACAGAGAAAGATTTTTTGGTTTTTTTGAACAGTCGCGCCACAAGTCCAGAAAGGGGAAAGGCATCGGCTGCGCTCAGTTACATGGCTTGTTGGTGTCTGCCATACCTCATTCTCCAGAAAGACGAGAGACCTCCGTACCTCCGCTAGTAATAATAAATAGATGTGATAACTTCGGTGTTGGACGACCGTCTTCTGCCTACACTTTATTCGACGGCGACTTGAGATTCCTGCGAAGCAATTGGGCTTCAACTCCCGACCGAGGAGGCGGAGTCTTAACTTATTAAAAGGAACTTGCTGAGGCTCGGACACCAGCAAATATGATGATGATGTCTCTGAACAGCAAGCAGCCTTTTGCCATGGCCCACACCAGCTTGCCCGAGCCCAAGTACTCCTCGCTGCATTCCTCCTCATCCTCCACTCTGACTTCCAATGCACCCTCGTCCTCCTGCTCGTCCTCCCGACACAGCAGCACCATCATCAGCAGCAGCAGCGGCGGCGGCAGCAGCAGCTCGGAGGCGATGCGCCGAGCCTGTCTCCCAACCCCACCGGTACGTATTCTGCATAATCACTGCTTAAAGGCACATTTTGACAGCCCACTTTTTTGCTTGATGTTTTTTTCATGTCTGCACAGCAAATCACCCAACACCTCCATATTTTTTTCCTCTGCTCAACTTATGCATTCAGTCGGCTTTGGCTTTCGTATGAATTTTTATGACCTGGGATGTTGCATGTGTCTTGTTTTGTGTGCTCCTTTTTTTAGGATTTTTTTTTTTTTTTTTTTCACATTCTGGAAATGTTTTAAACCGAGGAGTGGAGGGAGAATTCCCTGCTGACAGTTATGTGTGCATTCTATTTGCAATTGCAGAGCAATATATTCGGAGGCTTGGATGAGAGTTTGTTGGCCCGGGCTGAAGCTCTAGCGGCGGTGGATATAGTCTCGCAGACCAAGAGCCACCATCACCCTCCACATCACAGTCCCTTCAAGCCGGACGCAACCTACCACACCATGAACACTCTCCCCTGCACCTCGTCTTCCTCCTCCTCCTCCTCGGTGCCTATTTCTCATCCGTCCGCCTTGGCCGGCCACCACCATCACCACCACCACCACCACCACCACCAGCCCCACCAGGCACTGGAGGGGGACCTGCTGGACCACATCACCCCGGGACTGGCACTAGGAGCCATGGCTGGGCCGGATGGCTCGGTGGTTTCCACGCCTGCGCACCCTGCCCACATGGCGGGCATGAACCACATGCACCAGGCAGCCATCAACATGGCTCATGCCCACGGGCTACCGCCGCACATGGGCATGAACGACGTGGACGCCGATCCGAGGGACTTGGAAGCCTTCGCGGAGAGGTTTAAGCAGAGACGGATCAAACTCGGGGTTACCCAGGCGGATGTAGGGTCAGCTCTAGCCAGCCTGAAGATTCCTGGGGTCGGCTCCCTCAGCCAAAGCACCATATGCCGATTCGAGTCCCTCACGCTCTCCCACAACAACATGATTGCTTTGAAGCCCATCCTGCAAGCGTGGCTAGAAGAAGCCGAGAAATCGCACAGGGAGAAACTTAATAAACCCGAGTTATTCAACGGCGCGGAGAAAAAGCGGAAGCGCACGTCGATAGCCGCGCCGGAGAAGAGATCACTGGAGGCCTATTTTGCCATTCAGCCGCGTCCATCCTCGGAGAAAATCGCAGCCATCGCAGAAAAGCTGGACCTCAAAAAGAACGTGGTGCGGGTCTGGTTTTGCAACCAGCGGCAGAAACAGAAACGAATGAAATACTCCGCATGCGTCTGAAATCGCTTTAAACCACCGCCCACGAAAAGACTTGGAACTGTTTAGAGACGATTTGTATCATATTTCCTATCTCACACCTTTTTTTCAATCATCGATGACTGTGCTTTGAACTTCGAAATATTCCTAAAATTGAACTGAATGACTGAAAAGCTCGACCCCCCCCCCCCTCCCCTCCCCTCCTACACACACACACACACACACACACACACACACACACACACACACACACACAGTCGGAGATGTGGAGTCAAGTAAAGCATCGTCTGACAGAGCAAGTAAGACCACTGCCTCCACACTTACTGTGCTTCACCCTTTTTTAATGTCGACGCGGTCTGACCTGCGGGACTCTGCGCTTTCGTTTTCATTTACGGTTCGTCTCAAACGCGGACTATGGTCTGCGTCGGAGCCCCGGCGAAACTAGCAGTGTTGTTGGCACACAACGGGACTAACGCCGAGCTCAAAGCACTTGGTTGGTGACGATTGGTGTTTATATTTTTGGCTTATAGGATAAGCTACACCCCCCCCCCCCCTCTCTCCCCCCCTTCTCCCTCCCTCCCTCCCTCCCCGAGTTCATGACGATGCAGTCCGACATTTATTCAGGGTCCACGAGGGGGGATTGCTAAGAGGACAGCACACGACGCGGTCTTGGAGGCTAATGTTAGATTACTGCCAAATAACCCCTCTGTAAATGAACCAACTGACCCGGTCACACGCGTCATTGTTGTGTCTAAACGCGTAACGGGCTCCACCTATTTCGTTGCCGCGTGTGATCCAAGTCAGGGATATATTTTTCAAGATACCCGGGGTCTGGACCGAGGTAGGGTTGTTTATCATCAGGCCTCGGTGTGTGGAAGTATCGAAATAGGGACTCACTTGTACGGATTTCACAGAATCTCCCCAATTTAGAAAAAAAACAAAAATATTTCTTGCCGTCTGCAATAAGTTTACAATCCGGCGTGGGCCTGTATCTTATGAACTATTTATTGAGTGAGGTCATGTTTACTTCATTATATATTTATTGGGATTCCCCCCCCCCCCCCCCCCCTCGTTTTGCTTGAGAAAATCAAATTCTGACAGCAAGTTAAGCGTCTTGTTCTGGTTTAAAAGGGAAACGACTGTGAAATATACAGTCACAAATTTTAATTTACGATTTCTAACGTTTGAGATGGTACAATCGAGATATATATGAGATAGTATTCTCTTTTTAAAATTATTTTATGTATGTTTTTCTGCTGTTTATTTGTATAAATATACGCGCATCATTATGAAGTCGTTGCTTGTTAAAATCACCTTGTTTAAGTAATGTTTTTTCTTGAAGAGAAAAGAAACAGCTTCATTGAAGTATACGTGTACAATGTAAATATTTCATTGGAACCAGTCGATGCACATAAATATATCCGTACAGGTTTTTGCTGTATTGCTGTTTTAGCTGAGGTAACTTATTTCTGTAATGTATGTTGCTTTAGGTTCCTGGTTAAATAACTATTAATTTATTACATCCATGTAATTTTAATTTATTTAATTATTGAACTGCAATGTGTTTCATTAAAGAACAAACTTTAACATTTAATCGGACGTTTTACATGACTACATTGTGTAATGTGGCTCAGCCAGACATATTAATATTCTTTTATTTATTCATCTATTTATTTATTGATGAGGAGGAGGGAAACGGTTTAGCTGTGGACTGCACAGCTGGTAAAATATATTTCGTGGATTGTTTAGGCTCATATGACTAAAATATATTGGCTCTATCTTTATTAATTTATTTTTTATTTTCTCCTCTAGAGGTAATGTGAATTTGCCGTTACCAAAAAAAAGGGGTGTCAGGTTTGATCTTGGAAACAGCCACGACCCCTGTCACAGTACTCATGAGCAAGACACCACCGACAACCCCTTCCCCCCACCCAATCTGTTCCTCCTACCGTCTGAGTGAGAGATGAAAAACTAAAACGAAAATGGAAAATGTAATTAGAAATTGCTTTTTTTAAAATTTTATTTTATTATTCCTTTAACTTCTGACTACACCGTCCTCCTCCAGGCCTAGCCATAAAGCAGGCCTTAAAGGAGCCCCCTTCTCTCTCTATCCCATCAATGTTAGAGACACACGTGGCTTCTTCGCTGACTCGCTGCCAGCTTATGCAGCTCACTGTTGCCTTACCTGAGAGCAAATGCTAATATTCTATTAGAGTCTAATCAGGGGGTCTGTGGAGAGCTGGATGGGTCCCTGGAGCGCAGACTTGCCAGATGTCAGCCCGCCAGAAAAACAGCTCGCCTGCCAACGTGCCCGTCTCTATTTAAATACACACTCAAACATGCCTCGTTCTCGCATGCGGGGGACACGGGCTCTTGGAGGCTTTGGTTGCGAGTAATGGTTGGATATGAGGAGGAAGAGGGTTAGAAAGAAAGAAAAAAAAAAAAAAAAAAAGGGGGGCAGTTTTAATGTCACGTCCGTAGCAGAGTTGCTGTTTTGGGGCTCCGGGGCTGGCTGGCTGGCTGGCTGGCTGGCTGGCTGGCTGGCTGGCTGAGCAAGCGTTTCAGCACCATGGACAGATACCTGAGAGGCTGCTGCACGAGCCAAACATTAGCATTTCTGAAACCTGTCCTCCGCGTTTACACTGATTATTTACAGCACCTGGAATATATTTGCATGGGATTTTTTTTTTTTTTTTTTTTTTGTGGATAATTTCAAATTGATTATAACGGTAAATTTTCACGCCAACAGGAGGAAGGAAGCTGATTTTGCTATACTTGCAATACAATAAAAAAGAAAAGATTAAAGATAGTTAATAAATAGCCAATTAGAGTTTTGACCCTCAAAACTGCTGTGTCAAGTGATTTTACATTTTTATAAGTATAAAATGTTATTATGCGCCTCCAGGCTTTAAAAAAAGTCTAACATGACGAAAGGATTGCTTTAATTTCCACTAAACACACTCTCACATATACATATATATGCATTTACATATATATACATATATACACACACACATATATATATATACACACATATTTATGCATATACATATACATATTTCATTTACAAATGCCTTAATTAATTCAAATGTGTCACATATATTCTTCTTCGATATTTATCCAGCTAAAACCCCTTAATAAAAACGACCCCTAACTGGAAAACAACGACTACATTTCATTCATCCATAAACCAAACATCTTCAGCCGCCTTCCTCGTGACAAATTAAGAGTATCAAAACGACCCCTATTAATGAGACAGCCATGATGGTTCATCAATTAAAAGATGCTCCTGGTGAGTGCTTCTAATTTCCCCTAAATGAGCCATTCACTTAATACGTTAATAAGAGCGAATTATTAAATTACACATCGAATTATGAAAACCAGATAATTATGAAGAGCGAGTTAAGTAGTCATTAGCTATCCCTGTTAATTACCGCTGGTCAGGGAGGGCTGCCGAGTGAGTGTCTCATCGGGAATTGAAATTAACTTTATGCAGCGAAGCCTCGCTGCTGCTTGACAAGCACAGACAGACAGACAGACGGGCAGACGAGCAGGCGGGCAGCTCCTCAACCAGACTCCACTTTCACATATCGGGAGAAAATCGATCTAAGTTCTTTGATAGCGAATCGATGTGGCACCAGCACTGGAAAAAAAAAAAAAAAAAAAAAAACTGAGCACAAAAATCACACAGAGTTTAAAAAAAAAAAAAAAAAAAAAAAGGCCCAGCACAATGAAGAAAATCGAAGGTCTTATTTTATATAATAAATACACGAACCAACCAGTTTACCATGAAGCCAGAGACGCATCTGCACGCATCAGGCTGCATGGGCTCCATACATTGAAGACGTACACACAGAAGGAGACTGTGGGAGCTTTCTACAAAACGAAAAGGGCAGCGCTGTTTCCTTTTGTTATAATTACGCCCTCTGTTTTATTTTTCTCTTTCCCCTGAACATTTCCCCCCTTTCACAGGGATAGTGATGAAAATTTAATGAAGCCGGGGACTGTCGGAGCTCCGCCTGGGGACCTGAGAGTAGAATATTTTAACTGTACATTTACGCCAAGTGTCTGCCTTCAAAGACGCGACTGCTCTCGAATTAGACGAACTGTAAACCATAAATTGAACGCGCTACACGCCATATAACCCTTTATTTATCATCTGTTAGCGCTTTTTTTTTTTTTTTTTTTTAAACACCAAAAATACCGGGCAAACATCCGTCAGATGGCTGCTTGAATGTGAAGCGGCAATCGCCATTTGATATTGTCGCCAATCAGTTGTCGTTGATGCAATATTAATCAGCCATCAATAGTCATTAGTTTGTTAAGTGTTTTTCCAGAAACTAATCGATGGGGCAAGCATTGGACGGCTAGGAGGTGGCTTGGTGCGATACGTTTTGATCTAGGCGATGCAAAGGAGGGAAAGCCACACTGTAATCTGCCAATGAAGTAGCTCCATCTCTCTCTCTCTCCTCTCGCTCTCTCTCACGTAATCACGCGAACGCGCGCACGCGTGCGCACACGTGCACCGACTCACGAACGGGGGAGTTGATGCCGGTCGCAGACACACTTTTCTGTTCAAAATGCCGCATCTTCACTGTGAACACTGGGGAAAAAAAAAAAAAAACGTCTTTAAAAACACTCGCTCTTTATTCCGATTGAAGAGCGAATCGTTGATCAAACTACGCGGCGAGTCACTGCGCCGTTCGTCACGTGGGGTTATTAATACGGGGGTAAATCCACGCTGACTCAAAGCCGGAGTCTGCACGGGAAAAATAAAAGTTGGGAAATTTCGCGTTGCCACCAGCTGATTTGAGACACGCCACGCTTTTTACTTTTCTGTGATGTGATAGTAAAAAGTCAAACGCACTGTGGGCCAGGAACAGGTGCCCAGCAAGCTACTCGTACGTTTAAGTGAGAAATAGACAATGACTGTTTATTTTGAAATCTAAAGAGAGAAACGGAGGTGTGTTGCAAACACTGGATGCTGTCCAGACATGCGTAGACCAGAGTTCTTCATTAAAAATTCATTAGGCCCAAGTATTTAAACACATCACCTTTATTGTAAGTCAAGTCATATTTTTTTTTTTTTTTTTAGTGCAAGAAATTAAAGGTAAGGTTTTCTTTTATGCAGATTATTTCTGCACCCGAGTGCAATGGCAATTCAGATGTTTCAGATTAAAACTTTAAAATGCCACCAAAATGTGGACTGCCCACATTTTCGAATTTCCATAAAAAATAAGGGAAAAAAAAAAACAGAATTTGGAGAAAAAAGAAAAAGAAAAAAAAAAAGGTCCCTCTGAATTTAATGCCACTGGAAACGTTCACAGCCTTCATAACTAAAATAGCTCAGGGGCGTGATTAGAGGGTGGATGCTGAGAGGCCACAGTCACCCCTGACATGTGGCTGCCACCAAAATAATGATTTGGATGCAAAACCCAGTTTCTACATTTTCCCCAGAGCTTTGGCATCTCCTTCACATATTTGTTATCAACGGAAACATAAACTTATGTTTAATTTCTTTAAGAGCCAAAGTTATAGTTCTTGGTTTTGTAGATTTGTCTTTCCTGCCCATACAGTTGACGCCGATTTGTGAATTTGTGTTTTTTATTTTCTCAACATGTATCTAACTGAATATTTAAATACTACTGCTGGAGGGGAATACTGTCTACACCCTGCCTAAACTGTTGAAATACAACTATCTCCAGCATGGAGCGCATGTTTAAGACTTTAGACCTAATCATGGGCAGATTACATGGGTTCAGTAAATTAAGCAATTTGGAAGCCAGTAGGGTTTATCAATATAGACAATTGTAAATAATTCAACATCAAGTC
This sequence comes from Xiphias gladius, assembly GCF_016859285.1. Classification (NCBI taxonomy): domain Eukaryota; kingdom Metazoa; phylum Chordata; class Actinopteri; order Istiophoriformes; family Xiphiidae; genus Xiphias; species Xiphias gladius. Next base: position 11,989,948 of record NC_053414.1, on the reverse strand, counting down.
CGGTCCAGAGAAGTCATGCAAGTACGGGCTGGGGCCCATTGTTCTGCGAATCAAGATTTATTTTAGTGAAGATTATTTTTGAGTCGACCAATCTCCCCACCCTCAACATTACTAATGTCATTAACATATTGCAATACTTCTTCTTACAGCTAGGGGGATAGTGTGGCACACCGGTTTAAAAAAAAAAAAGAAAAAGAAAAACGTCAGCACACTGTTACAGTGACCTTAGGGATGAAGATCCTTCAAAGAGAAGTACTTTGGCAACATGATTTTATTTGTATTCTGTGAATGTGCCATTTGGTGCTTGTGTTTATGTTTTGTTTAGAATTATACACACGAAATGAATGATCTGAAAATAAAGAATTAAGTCCGGTTACATCTCCAGACTTCTCGGATGAATGAAGAGGAAGGTGACTGAGTTCATAAAAGTGACCAGCACCTTTGCATAATTGATTTTTCAGACTTATCCTGAACTTTTTGTGCTTTCTGCACTTGTTGCAGCTCAATGGAGAAAAACCATTTTTAAATCAGTGCCTGAAGTTAATTATTCAGAGAGGGTGAGACAATCAACTTTACAACTAATCACATAGTACAAACCAAATGCTCAACAAAATAAAATGACATTAAATAACTTAGATGATTTAATCATGTGATTCCCATTTCCATTACCTTAAACATTCCTCATTAATTTGTTTGGCAACAGTAGATGCAATTAGGTTTTTTAAGTCTTGTATTGATTAATAAACAGTATTCACTGGAATTGAATGACTGAAAAGTCTTTCAATCATCTTAAAAAAAAGGGGTAGATACTTTTCCACAACTTTCTATCACAAAAAAACAAAAACAAAATCACACCATGTTTTATAAATGTAGTAAAGCCAAATCCTGTGGTGTCACAGAAACACGTCCAGTTAAAGTTTGATCCCTTTAAAAATGATCAGCAAAACCTAGATGAGGCAGCAGGGGTATATGGGTAATTAATGGTGGTTTTACAAATAATACCACTGCCTCATTAATTGCTAGGTACAAAATTCATTAAACAGTCTTTGTCAACCTTAAAAGTAAAGTGTGTCAAAATGTTTATTTCGCCGACTGCTGTGCATCATATTTACATTAAACAAGAAAAAACTGACGAAAGTCTGATTGCATGCACCTTACACAACTCAATCAACGTGTATGGATCACAGCACTATAACATACAGTATTCCATTACTCATTCTCTATATAACAACACATGTACATAGGCATACACCGGGACCTTTTTGCATCAGAATGGAAGATCTTAAGTTGTTGGCTCCTTATAATGTGTGTGGATATGTAAGATATTAACTAAATGTGTTCATCATTTAAGTCAGCGTCGCCATGTCTACTCACTCATGTGTTATGACCAAGTGTGTGAACTGATGGCATCAAAGTGCCCTCAGCCATCAAGAATTTAACAACATCGGATGGGTATACATGTTTATGAACAGCTAGGTCCCATCCTTGCATTCCCTTTTCACCTGATCTTCTTTTTGCAGCCATTGAGTGTTAGACATGCTCGTTCTCAGAGGCTGTTTTGGTGTTCCGAATGAGTAAGTTGTAGACCTCGTAGAGATTGGACCTTAATGAGAAGGTGGTAGAGCTGTCTAGTGGATGTGTGTTCATTGGGCTCTGACAGCCGTGCTCCGTTGCAGATCTATTAATCATACCCACAAGGAGTGCAAGTCTCTCTCTCTCCCTCCCTCTCTCTCTCTCTCTCTCTCTCTCAGTTTTCAGTTTATACAGAACAGAATCATTTACATAAAGTCCTTAAGGCAAATAACTGTTGGGGGCTCTAATTTATATCTGATCGAAAATTAGCCGTCATTATGCGCACCATTAGCTGCGTCTTTAATGTGCTTCTAAGCACCATTTGTCAAGCAGCTTGTTAATATCCTTCAAGTCTTTAAAGTTGAGAGCTCATTAAAGACTGCTGTGCCTGCTCTTGATGCTATTTCATAAAATTCTGTGGGAAGGGACAGACCATTTAAAAGTTTTTTTGCATTGACATTGTCCAAAAAAAGAATAGATGATGTAGTGTATGTGCATCCGACGTGCTTTAAGTCTGATTTAGAAACTGAAACACAAAATGTACAGTTTTGGTGTGGGAAAATGGGTTTCAAATTATAAACACTAACTAGATTTAGGCAAAACCATCAATTGACTGGAGTCTAATTAAACATCACACCACCTGAAACATCAGCAAGGAAAACCAGTTCTCTTTTGCCCATGTAAGAAGTGAAAACAAATTGTTTTGAAATTCACACATCAGAAAAGCAAACAGACCTCTGCATATAAACCCTGTACTCAGTCGTTTCTCCATAGTTGTCTTGCCCACAGCCCATAACAGGAGACCCTCACAGGCCCAATCTTTGCCTATGGGTAATGGGAGTTATGCTGCTTTATTATTGGTTAAAACTCCAGTGTCCTTAGTCTTTTTTTTTTTCCTCCAGTATAACAGATTCCTCCAGGCTAAAGCAATAAAGAGAGTAATTAGAATGCTAAAGACAGATGTAAATAAAGGGAATGAGACAGTGGTGAGGGATGAGGCGTCTAGGTCACACACTCTCATCAAAAACCCAGTTGGTAGCAAATGACACAACGTTCAGTGCCAGAGGCCTGGGGCTACAACTGCAAACCAGAGGACATAATGGACTAAATTATGGCCTCAATGGCTATGCATCTCAAAGCACCAATAAGGACACACACACACATACACACACACACACACACACACACACACATGCACACACACACACACACACACACACACACACACACACACTCAAACCCCAAACACAGATGTATGTTGGGATTCAATCTAAAGCATTACGTAATTTATTCCCATTATACAGCATACCATATCAAAACAATATGCTATTATTAAGCTGTATGATTCAGTGGTCACACCCCATAGAAACAGTGTTAACTGACTGCCCTCTGATGCTCCCCATGCTGTTGAGGTTATGGATGGGTGGAGGTTATCCCTTTTGAAGCTTCTGTCCAGCAATATAGCAATACATTTTTGCAAAGTCAATGCCTGGGTTTCATTCCGACCTAGTCTGAGGCTTTCACTAGTACTTTATTTATCTATTTTTTAGAAATACAATTTGGAAAATAAGATGAATCTCATTGGATTAGAATTATCACGGATGAAAAAGAGGAGAAGTGTGTGAGTGTGTGTAGGCAGACCCCAGCAAACATCAACACTAAACACTATACACTTGAGATTACATGCATGGTGAGGGTGAGGGGGCTGGGCTAATTAAAATATTTGCATTATTAAAAATACATTAACCACTAAAATGCCATCATATTTAACACCATAAGACATTAATAAATTAGCCAACTCTTGTTGATGAAATAAATCCTTCTTTATACAGGGCTTCAAGGGGAATTCCAGTATTTATTTATTTTTTTTTTACTGTATCACTGGTAATACTCGTCCACTTTACTTTTGTAGTCCTGTGTGTCACGTTGCTAAGTTGAAAACACTGAAACAGCATCTTGTACCATGTGTGATAACTGTCGTATCTTTGAGATGATGATTTCAGGAAGCAAAAAAAAACAAGGGGCGTCAACATTATAAAGCGTGACCATGACTCATCAAGATATCCAAAGAAAGTAAAACGAGTCGCTATGATTGGTGTGAACTCCGCTGAAGGTTTTACTGTACAGAAACAGAGCCTGTAGGGTGAAATGTATAAAAATCTTCTTGGTGCAATCGGGGCACAGGTAATTATATAAGGATATTGATGTACTGTAAATTTGTTACATTTTCTGGAAATTCAATTGATAAACATTTCACGGATAAAATAACTCAATTCAAATCAATTCATTTCAGTTCAATTCAATGGCTTTATCGTATGATAATGTCTATTTTCACCTGATCCAAACCATTAAACATCTGACAAATCAAGGTACTTTATCACATGAGTGGACAGATCCTGTAAATCCAATAAAACAGTCCCGCTAACCAAACCAGAGCTATTAAAGGGAAAGATGCCTTCGTATAAACAGCATACAAAAATGACTGATGGTTGACAAGTTTCTATTATCTTATGCCACTGAACCTGAGGCTATGGGCTTGCAACTGGTAGCAAAATTGACGACTGTATCAGCAAACAGTATAGCAACTGTTTTGATTGAGGCGGAAGAACTCAGAAGAGAGAATCCATGTCACAAAGACACCTATGGCATAAATGCAATGCGTACAGTAACACACTCTCCAGAGCTGCACAGGCATACCAGTATTTAACCCACTTGCTTACAGAAAATTTCCAGTTTTTCCCAGTCTTACTTTTATGACTTCACTTGGTTGTTTGTGTGTACTTAAACCATAATTGCAGTATTTCTGACAGCACTTGAAGGCAGCCTTTAATGGCCTTATCCTGGGTACAGACTGTTAGCTGCCAATCATGCTGGAAATGAGCCATCAGAAGATTCTCAGCCAGACATTCCCATCTAAGGACTGCTACCAAAAAAACAGACTTTTGAAGTAGGTATAGACAGAAAGAGTTTCCTGTACAGAATTATAAATTTCTTTACTGTACTGAAATTATTACAAAGTTAAAAAAAAGGACAACGTAACAAAATTCCTCTCAGAAAAGCTTAACATATATCTGCTTGACCATCAAGATGACATTTCAGACGGTATGTCAGTTACTGTAATGGAAATGAGAAGTATATAGCATTTTTATTACCAGTGACAAAAGTTACATGATCCTGCCACGAAAATACTCTGTTGGAAGTAATGTTTCAGCAAAGCAAGTTGATGCCACCCACTATATTAGATTACACTGTGATGTTGAAATGTGTGCTTCTGAGGTGCCTTTGCAAAAGGTTGATTGCTTTGGATATATTTCTCCTGCCGCTCTGGGCTATTATAGCTTGAGATACAGACGATATTCAGAACCCTGATGGAGCGATCCTGAATGGGCAACATCCCTGGTAAAACCATATAAAGTGATTCAATGCGAACATAAAGAAATGTTAACGATCGTCAAAGACCTTTGTGTTGGATGGCTTTCCTTCCAGTTACTCTCTCTTTCTCACTCTCTGCTGTCCTTTTTATTCCCTTCTCACTTTCCAAGAGCACCTAAATTGTGAGCATGTGCAGATTGCATTTTTCCATGGGAAAATTTTGAGGAAAATAATAAATCTTCTATCGACTATAAGAATAAGACTCATCCCCAAGAGACAACCCTGTATATTCCACGAGCATGTTTCTTTAAAATTGCTAATACTGCATGAACTTTGCCGGAGAGATGCCTGCGTATCTCACTGGCTGTGCTGTGAAATGTGGCAGACAGACATAGTTTCTGACCTCTATATAGCAGCGTGGAAGGACCTCAACAGCTGTAAACAACACTGCAATCAGTGTCCCATCTGCTCCCATGTCCCACTTGTGTGGATGCCTTTTTGCCATTTCTTTCACCCTCTGCCAAGTGGCTGCCTCAGGACATCTAACCCAGAGAAAAGAGCTCATTTACCCAAGGAGGAAAGAAGCAAACTAGATTTCTGAGTGTGTTTGCTGACAGGGAAACTTGGTCGAGGCAGCATTCAATGCCTCGACCAAGACTGGTTACAATATGCAAAATCTGCCATTTTACAAAAACAACAGTTGATCAAACTGTGCTAACATGTAAGTTCTGTTACAAATTAACTTAAGGAAAATCAATGTTCAACAAAGATCATGCAACTAACCAGCTATCCAAGCAGCTATTACATGTTGATTTAAACTCTATTAACCTCTATTCAGGCTAATGATGCTTCACAGAGATTATATGAAGAGGGTACTTGAGCTACATACGCTCCAAAGGTAAGAGATGTGACTGCTGTTTTGTGTAAGTAATAAGAGCCCACATACTGATTCTAGAAATTTACTATGATAGTGATATTTTTTTTAAAGAAAATGATGATTATAAGACTATTATGGTTTTATTTATATATTTTTTTTACTCAGATACAGTCGTTAATTTCAAACTTAAAAGGTACCCTTGAGTTTTTGACCACTAGTAGCGCTATGGAGCAATGTTTTTACAAGTGGGCCCCTGTTTCATTTGTATCATGCATGTATACAAGGTCAAACATCAGACAGTTTATGGCACTAACATACAAAAAAGCGTAGTGATGAATCAGCAACGAGAGGGTGAAGGAGAAAACCGCTAGCAAGAAAATATGATTTAAACATTGCAGGTTTAAAATATTTATAAAAAATGGTTTTGCAAATGTTTTATGAGGAAGGAAATGTATTCATCATCTTTGTTACGTAGTCCTCCAGAATAATTTTTACAGTCCATTTCAGTGAGAAACACTGACTGTGAACCTACATTTGTTCGTTTACAAGAAAACTTTACAGGGAACCTTTAAGGGTTTTTTTTGTTTGTTTTCTTTTTCTTATAAATCAGTGTAAACTGTTGGCATCATTAGAGCAATTTTCATTGAATTAACTACAGTAAATACGGCCTGTCATATTTTCTTATTCACCTTCTTATAGTTATTTAGTTTAAGTCCTAAATGCATGTGCTATTATGCTTAAATGCATGCATATAATAGCTACTGTAGACTGTAAATGTGTAAAACATATTTGATGCGGAATTTATCCACATTATTGTGCTCATAATGTCGGGATTGTTGACATATTATGCTAATTACCATGTTGCATGCTGGATGTTTGAAAGAGAGAGAACATATTAATTTATCATTTCCATATATTTGGGTCCTGAAAGAGTTTGTTTTTTTAAATATGTATGATGATGAAAATGATAACATGCTGCCCTTCCCAACCCAAAGTAGAGAGGTCATTGTGCCTCAATCAATCCATGTTTCTATGTTCTCCAAATAATTGCCTTATGTTTCTATAATCAAAGTATAACATCTTTACAAGCTCTTCATTCAGGGTGGGCCACGGCAAACTTTGTATTCTGCATGCATAATCCATGTATAAATATGCCCTGTGTGTTATGTGATTTGAGTGGGGGTCAGAGCCACCTGTATTCCTGTGGGTGGGATTGTGGAATTGCAGGAGATTTGATTGGAGCATTATCCCTACACGAGGCCCTCCAGAACTCCTATCTGTTGTTCCCCCTACTCATTTACTTTACCAGTGCACTGCTGTAATATACATAATTCAGACAACCGGGGAATGTCTTTGGGCTCCGAACCACCTGCTGGCTTTTATTAGCTAATTAATGGTGATTTATCAGAGCTGCTAATTTGAGTGCAGCCGCTTGCCTCTAGGAGTCTCAGAACACTGTATGAATTCTGATGGTGATTATGCTTATTTGATGGGCAGTTTGCTAAAACAAAAAGTTCTGTCTTTTCTGCCCCACAGGGATGGAATTTCTGTTCTTACGAAAGATGACCTTGTATGATTTTTCTTCTTTCTCATTAAGGTCTCACACACAGTTCATTTTAATACTTAAATTCAAAACAGCTTTTTTACCTTTTTACCTGTAGATGTGTGTCCTTGGGAAGGTCTTTTTTGATGCCCTTATGTTTCAAGTATATTTACTGTTCAAGGACCACAAATTCACCTAAGGTTTGAGAATGGTAGTTGGGCAGCCTTAAAGGAGAAACAAAATGTGCTACAGTATGTGGTAATGGACTGTCAAGGAGGTAATTGTCAAGTTTGTTGCTTATGTCAAGCAAAAATAAATGGCAAAACTGGTTTCTCGGAATATCTGAAAACCTATACATCCTGATACCCCTTGTAACATTGGGTCACCTTTTAACTGTAGTCACTCCCAGTTCTTCTAATCTGTCATAACCAACCCTGTCTCCCAGAAATTACGTTCATATACAACTAAACTGCTTTCCCAATTATATTGTGTTGGGAACGTAATCACTGACTGAATCACATTCAGAGGCAATGTTTTTTTTTTTAAATGAATGAAGCACTAAATTTATTAACAGCACAGGGGGCACCAGGAGATGGTTAGGGTAGACAGCAGGTGCACAGAGCACACGTTTGTCACCCCAGAGACCAGGGTTCTCATCCACAGCCCCGTCTGTAATCCTGTCCCCCAGAAATTACATTCATACACTACTAAACTGTTTCCCCACTTTGTGGTGGCAACATAAATGCTGACTGAATTATGTTGGATTGTTTTTTTTGTTTTTTTTAATGAACAAAGCCAAACGTTATTGACAGCAGCAGAGTTGCCAGGAGGTGGTTTTGGTGGACGGTGGCCATACTAAACACACATCTGTCACCCCAGATACGGGTGTTCGCAGTCAGAGTCATGTCTGTGGTTAGGTTTAGGGGAAAAAAAACACTTTGGTTAAGGTTAGGGAAAGATTGTGGTTTTGGTGCAATGTGAATACATACATTGTATCTGAAGTCACTGTGAACCTTTCCTATATTGAACCAGACCACAATCTTTCCCCAGCCTATCTTTCCCACAGATACGTTCAGTATCTACGTATTTGTGACTTGCCAAACATTCCGGGAGGTAATGGCCAAATTAACAACATATCCTCATTACGTTAACAAAAATCATAATCCGGTCACAATTACATTTCCTGTAAATGTATTTGCAGTTGTAAATTAGTTGAATGTAATTTCTAGGAGACAGGGTTGTTATATCATCATTTTCATTGACTTGTGCCAGGATTGTTGAAGGGTTGAACTTTTGTCAGAGGCTTGTTCTTTATGACAAAGGTTGTCAGAGTCCTCCCTGAAGACCTCCCATGACTCCAAAGTGAAAAACCCATAAACTTGAGATTTGGTGTTTTCTTTTTATCAGTGTGAAGGAAAAGCCATACCCAGAAATCCAGGAATAGCAAAGAACTCAAGAGTATTGCATATAGTACTATAATAATACCTTCACCCTCAGTTTTACCATTCTTTGCCATCTCTCCAGCTGTTTTAAAAAAAAAATGAGGGAGAAGCCTGTTTGGAGCAGATGATGAGCCGTCAACTGCCACCAAACTGTGGTGTAACAGCTTGACAGTCCTCTCAATCCAGCAAATATCCACCAAAACATTCCCCTCTCTAGACTTGATGTCGAATTCACAAATTTTCAGTGTGGCCCAGCTGCAAAAAGGTAGACATGTAGACTGTTAACAGCAGTCTTTGTTTGGTGTTTTCATACATGTCGACTCGGTATGAAATGTACAGTTCAATGCACAATTTGGACTTATAGTGGGACAAGACCTGATGGGTTTTGTTGCGTCTCCCAGGCAGAACAATTAAAGGAGCTATTTGTAAATTTTGCTATTGCTATAGAACCAACGTTAGAATTAACAGCTGTTTATTTACCAGTCTAAAAGAAATGTGAGTTCAGCATCAACCTTCATTCTTTTACTCGCAAAGAGCTGCCTCTAACAGTGGAAAGCAACGCAATGTTAACTCTTGTTTCTATCACTTCTTTTTTTTTCTACTGAAGTTAGCATGTCAAGCAGCTAGCCCCGGTCTGGCCGGTCTTTCTTGTCACTTTCCAATAGCAAGTCAATGTAGTGTCCATTCTGCCCTGAAGAAGTAGTGCTGCTCAGAGGGCATAATCCAACCTCTTCTCTTGTAAACATAACGATGGCTGAAGCTATTGGCAAGGGACAATCTCCACCACAATGCTCCCGGCAAGAAACCACGTTCGGCAGCTGAGAAAACTTACAAATAGCACACTTAAGGCATCACATTCTCATTATATTAGGCTGTAAATCTCAAACTGGTTTTAATTGTTTGGATTTTTTTTTCCTGGACTAAGAGGGGAACGATACAGACTGAAAATTAAATACAGATGTTTATCTTGGTAAATATGAATTTAAATCAGACTTTAATTGACACGAGAGATCAGTCCTTTTCTTCATAAATGCATCTTTAAACATTGATGATACCAAAGCATTTGATCCAAAATTAACTATTCTTTTTCTAGAGAATGGTTCATGTCATTCTATTCACCTTCGATTCAAAAAATTTGACGAGACCATGTCATAACAACAAAGATCCAATGTGTAAGGCATCAGCTGGCTGATTGATGTTCTCTGCCCTCTGCATGCATACCTTGGGGAAATACTGTAGAGTCTCTCGCTCTCTCCTAAAGCTGGTTAAATCCCAAGAGGCAGGCAGAAGTATAAAACACTATGTCAAGTCATTTTGTAAGTCTGAAACTAGAATATGGAGGGAGAAAAAAAAAACTGGGGTTAAGATATGTCTGCCATCGCACACCTTTTCCTGATCTTTTCATCCCAATTCAAGTAAAATTCAAAACAGCAGGTAAATGGTAATATCACACAAGCAAGCAATGGTGCCTCCAGGGACATGCTCCATTAAAAGAGTTTGCTGCGCAAGGTGGTGAAGTGTTTGCTCCGTGGGAATTGAACAGGAATTCTGAAAACGAACTTGAATGTTGAAAATCTTACAACACCCTCTCAACGCATACATTTTCAAGACAATACACATGTAAAGTAACCTTATTATGAGTCTGTCATGGTGTTAAGAATATCAATTGTATATACAAGTGTTGTATCACATCAAAACACAATTACACACTGACAGCCAAGCTCAATTTGTAAGCAGAAGTTGATCTTCAGTGTAAATACCAAATAACTCCTGTTGATGGTATTCATTTGACACAGCTCGGAGAGTCGATTAAGATGCCAGTCAAGATCTCCACATCAAAAGGTTGGATATGTCTATGTAATTCCAGCGATGACCCAGAGAGGTAGGAGTGTGCGTGTTTGTGTGTCTGTTTCTGTTTGTGTACACACACAATGGAACTCTAGAAGAGACAGGCCGCCACAGACCCTCTTGGGAGGAAACCTTCAGTATAAAAGCAAGCTATTCAGAGGGACCTGAGGAATTGTACAAGGAGAAAGGGACCAATCCTTCCCCCTTCACCGCAACACACACACATACATATACACACTCAAAACTCACTAGGTTTGATGGGGGAAATGGAAATAAGCGCCTCTGTGCCCATGAATGCTATCATTTCATTCCTGTACTCTGAATGCTCCAGGGATCTCTGAGAAGGAGTAGGAGCAATAAGTTCACTTTGCTGAATTAATGCTGTAATTCTTTATCAGGAGAGCCTTGGCATTACCTTGAACTGGGCTGGTTTTATGCAAAATGGTTTCAAGCCTAGTTTTTTAATGATGGTCCTAATTTGTTGGCTCACTTTAAATTATTAATCTCTTTTATATTCAAGTAGTTATTGCTTGTCAAAACTGTGTATCTATGGGGTGAGATTTAATATCATCTGCTGGACCTTAGGAAAGGAGCCAGTGTAGAAATGCTATTAAAAATTGATAATTAGCTAAATATTTGCCTTGGCACCTGCTTTCAGCCACCGTGTTAATTAACATGGGAACAGCTGCAGTGGTCACTGAAGATACGCAGTGAGATGTTCGCACAGAAACTCACTGGCAGAGGTGAACAAATCAATTAGAGAAATGAAACTGTGACATCCAGAGGATTCCACTAGTGGCTGTTCACATCTGTGTATTTTCTCATTTTGAAAGTTATCGATAATCCTATGAAATCCCATTTTAGGAAAAAACCCTCTCTCCAGAGGCTTATGAAATGGGTTGTGTGTTGGACCCGGACTCAAATCTTAATTTTTTTTGGTACCAACAAAGTATCGCAAAGTATCCCAAGCGGGTATCCAGTGCATGCTTAGATTGGGACTCTTCTTCGTTCAAAAAGATTCTGATTTATCCAAATTTCTTATTCACCTGCTTGTGCTCAGAAACACTTTGTTTGATATGTTTGGTTTCTTTCGTTAAATGAAAATAAGGTTTTGTAGATTTGTATATTTCTTAAAGTCAAGTATCAAATAAAGCATTGTTTTTTTTTATCTGTACTGACTCAAGATTTGTTACCATGCTAACTTCACTGACCATCAGCAAACAACCTCAAGACTTTTATCATGTGTGATATCATCATACATATCATCCATTCAATATATATTGAATAGCTAATATGTGTACATATGAATTGAAATTATTTTTGCACACGATGTGAAGTCATTACAGCTTTTTTTTGCCATGTTTGAATTTCAAATAAAAATTATATTGTGATATTTAAATTTTTTTTTTTTAATGATATTCTATGAAATGTTACCTTCATGTTTATTGTTGCATCAGGGAGCTGAGGATAAGAAAATGCCAAAAGGGAGATGGCAGTCCATGTAAATGTCATACAAAAAGACTGTAGAGATGGTGACCATACACACAACAGAAGAATGAAATAGTCAGCGCCATCCATCCATCAGTCAGTCCGTCCGTTAGACATACCACTGAACCATCTGCCAGCCTCCCCCATTCCTCGCTGAACCCCCAGAGCCACCAGCCAGGAGAAGGCTCTCTCTCGGGGCCTGATGTGCTAATGTGAACCTTTGTGGTGCTGAGCTAAATTGACGGCTAGGTGACCGAACTGTGTCTGTAGCTTAGCTTTGTTGTATTGCTTAGATAAAGTAAAACTTTTAAATTAGGCATTAATTCATCTTGTATTGACGTGATTTACATAAAGATTTTGAAGTCCAACAACATATCAACCAATAATTTGTATGTATATCATCACAGTGTTGAATCTGTTCTTCATTTGATTTGACAAATGGATTCAGAGAATATCACTGAAGCATAGATTATTTTGTCAATCTATTCATTTGATTTTTAGGAAAACCTTTTCTTTTAACGTTAAAAACAAAATCTGAAACCCTGCAACAGTGCACTGCATAGCATCTTTTGCAAAATTCAATTAGACATAATGTTGAACTGCAATCTATTCATTTGAGGCACCCAGTGAGGCAGCCAGTGGGAGTGTATTGATTGGAATGTGTCATGTGTGGAAGCGAGAGAGGGGTGGCCACAGTTTTTTGCTTAATGGACTGAAATAAAAGAGGCGGGAATGGGCTTTAATTAGGGAGCAGTGGCAGGGGTACCTAGTTTCCCCTCCCAGTAGTTACCATGCACCCTCTGCATAACACACTCATCCACCCGTGTATTTTCACATGCAGATCCTAACAGACACTCACACAATTCCACTACCAATGCATTCACTCATAAACAAACAAACATGCACACTTGCAGTCTACCACCCATGCACAACCCACACTAACGCACACACTGAGACACACAGGAGGAGGGCAGAGGAGAATGGAGGGGGCGATGGAGGAAAGGATGAAAAAAAAAAGAGAGGGAGTGGTGGGCTCCCGGGGTCTCAGCTGCTGCTAGGGTGCTGCCTGCTCCTCGCAATGAGTTGCAACTGTCAGTTTATTTTATCTCAGGCTTTTCATCATCGCACAGAGCCTGGTTGGAGGAAGCCACCTGAGAGTCTTAGGAATTTGTTGGCTACAAGTCATTAGCAAAGACTGCTGAGATGCGCCGGGGCCAGAGATGTGCGCAGGGTACTGCTGCAGACAAGTGTGTCCCCTTAACCCTTAATAGGCTGATTGGCATGGCAGCTTTGCTTTGATGGCTGGATAATTACATGCAGCCTAGATGACACAGGGCAGGTCATAGAAGCTTAGCAGTGCAAGTAAAGGAAGAGATGATGTGAAAGAAGGCATGTGGAGAAAATTAAAAAGTGAAATCAGTCTTTTTATTTGAATCTATTATAACTACAGAATTAGAGTAAAGATTTAGACGGCAGATAAATCTCTAACAGATAGTGAACATCTTGGTAGTCTGGTAGATCTGTTTCACTTGGCTGCACATCCACAGTGAGATGGACATAATTGAAAACAGATTAGTAAGTAAGTACTTAAGTACATAGGTAGGCGGTAAGGTTGGTGGATGGGTCATGGGTTATATCAGTTAATATATTATTGTAGTCATGAGAGTAATTGCTGAGGTCTAGGAAATCAACATCGCTACAGCAAAGTCTGATAGGGCAAGAAACAAACGGTTAAGGCGGAGTATGCTCAAAACAAACTAGTTCGTCCAACATCGTCCACCCACATCTGAAGGCAGAAGTGTTTATAGTCCGTTTCAAATGGCTACACTTGAAGGTGGGGTGTAAAGACTGCTGTCATACAGAGGGGTAAGATGCAATAGCTGTTGAAAGATGGATAACAGCAAACTTTTAGCCATCTCTCTCCAAATGCGTTAATAGTTATGTACTCGTTTGTAAACACAAAAGGTGACAGCTGGTTAAGAGAAGTTAAAATCCTCCAGTACCGATGTCGGATAGGTGTGGGGACTTGCACTGATATACACTGATGCCGCCTTTAGACCAGATCAGACAGGCAGTAAACAAGTCAGTTTAGCCAGATTATCTAAACGACAATTTGCAGGTAAAACCAAAAGTGAGTGTAACAGAAATATCGGTAATATTTCCTCAATGCACAGGAAAACTACAAATGACTACCTCAACTATGGCAGGTGACAGCTCAACCAGGAAGTCACCCAGCGATGGGCATTTACAGCAGACAGCTTGGGTAATAATTTTACCGTTTACTGCCTCTCTTTTCTTTTCAAAATAAGTTTGTTGAAAACCTGTATGATTGTCTGACCACTCATGTTTCTTGCCCATGTGGATTGCCTTTCAGCAATCTTGCTACGGTCCCTGATCTCTGCAATTAATCTGGTGACTATAATGTTTTTATTAGCAATAGGACTGATGACCCAAACTACAAAAATAAGACAAGTTTTTATAAAATATAGACATCCTTTCACAAACCATGTCAAAGCAAAGGTATAGGTTGGCAGTAAAGAGCAGCACTAATGTGTTCTGTGACCGTTGACTGCTTGGATGAGTTTGGTTCACTGAACATGTCATTTCCATTACACTTAAATGCTGGCATTCTGCAGGTACAGTGAAATGTTTGGATATATCTGTGTGACCACTGTGTGCCAGGCTATCAGTGGGCTATCATTTTTCTTTTGTTTGCTTGTTTTGTTTTTGTTTTGTTTTTGTGTGTGCGTATGTGTGTGTAATATGTAGGATTCCACTGCAGATTTACATTTTCTTATAAAGGGTACCAGCTCATCTCTGATGCCACAATGCTTTGGTCAAAGACAGCAAAGAGACTGCAGCTTCTTTTATGCTGACTTGAAAGAGTACATGTCCAAGTGGGAACACATTATTAAATATGGATTCTGTTTGGGTCCCACTTCAGTTGCCTCCCCGCTCCTGCCAAACTCCCAACCAGTGTCAATATCTCCATGTATGAATCCATGTAAGTGGATGTTTTTGTAATGTGAAGGCTCCAGAGTGGAGGCAAGCTTACTTTGGAAATGCTATATGATTACCTAACAAACGCAAACAGTGGTTGTAACCTTGACCACACAGAATTATTCTTTGGAATGGATGAAGGGTGAAGAGGAGTAAAATGTGAAATTCCAGTGGGTGTCTCCATGTGTATCTAACCTTGTGAAAACACAGAGACGTGAGTTTGATAGAGTTATTACACATCTGTGGTTCTACCTTTTGTGCGGCTGAATCTATTATCATGAGAGAGGAAGGGCTAAGCTGAGATTCTGTTGGGACATTTCATCACCTCGGTGTCACGGGTCAGGCAATTGCAGCAGCCACTGTTTGCTTTTCATTACTAAAATACAAACTTAAAGGATGTCTTTTTGTTTTTCTTAACAGAACAGTGTTTACTCTTGCGATGATTAGAGTGTTATTATTTCTACCGTGCCTCTGAAAATGTAATTTTAGAAGCTGTGAGAGTATTTTGGCTGTGTGAGCCGGCTTTTTTCCAACAATATGCTGCCAGTTTATTGTGGTTATAAGCATTCAGGAAAATAATTAGCCAAGCCCATGTTGTGTATATTAAGTACAAGGCGCCTCTGTCTGCTCTCTGGAGTATTTTTTTTCTTCTTAATGTACGGTAGTTCAAAATAGAAAAGAAGAAATAGGGCTGCTCTCTACACTATGGTGGGGACTATCATTACTCCGACATCAGTCAAAAACTGGTGTTTTATCATCGAAAGCAACCGGTAAACACACTTCACGCTCAGATCAACATCAGGCTATCAGCACATCGTTGCCATTGTTAGTTAGCGTGCGTGTTGCTGTACATTCTTAGAGCCAGTTATCTGACATATTTATCGTTTTGCTGCATAAGGGGCGAGTGATCGCTTCCAAGGTGTGTCCTATATCCATCAGAGAGGGGAAATAAGACGCTGGTTATCACTGCTCGACCTCCCCTGACAACTGTCCAATTATGTATATCACACCATGCCTACTGTTTGCACTAGAAGTAATCAATAAAGGATGTGGCTGAGTGCACATACATTTTGGTGAAACCAAATGCATGAAAACTTAATCATTTGCTCAGGCTAGCGGGGAATCAAATATCGGTAGGGAACAAGTAGGCAGTGGTTCTTCAAGAGGGGAGGGACTGATTAGTGATTGTAGCTCCAAGTTTGATGGGATGTGGACGGGGAGGGTTTTCTCTCCTGACGAGGCAAATGGAATGGGTGACAGGTGGAAACGGGGATGAAAAGGCGGTCCTCCGTTTCATGAATAAATGTAAACACAACGCCATGCAATTACTGTGGCTGGTCATCTCTTCTAGGTTGTGGTGGGGGTAAACGTGCGGCTACATCCCTGCAGGTCCAATCTAATGAAAACGCGCAGGTTACTGGGGCGTTTAATTGTATATATGGTAAAGCTAAGAGTGAGGACTGTAGAGCCTTGTTGCAGATGAAAGCCTAACCTTACAACTGGAAAATTTGATTCAGTTTAAACATAGCATTTCGTTTATTGATCCGCTGTGGAAGGTGAGATCATCACAGGAACACAACCTGAGCAGATGGATTCATTTGAACATGTCACGAGAACACATGGGTCTTGTTGCTCCAGAGAATAACTTGTTACACAGGGATGGCAGCCCGAATGTAATTTTAAACAGCAGTGATCAGATAAATACTTTGGCTTCACATTTTTCTAAGAAGTTTGCTATCGGCGATTCTGTATTTTGTCACAATAGATATGTTGAATAAATGATGCCTTATTCTGTTATATAAAACATATATAAATGTTATATAAAATCTCAAAGAATACTGACAACCCAACTCAAATATGATTACATAAAAATGGCTTTTTAGCAATTGTAAGAGGAGAGTTGTTAAATGTATTCCCTATTCAAACAGCAATCACACAGAGAAGTGCTTATCTTTATCCTATTTTAAAGAAATCTTATGTAATCATCTGCCTGCATATGCATATCACAGGAGAGGCAGGTCAAAGCATACCACAGTTATATCTTTTCTATTACCAAAGTTATTCAATAATTCATAGGTCACAATAGCAGGCAGTCAAGTCGGGGGGAGGGACACCCTGAGATCCTCTCCCTAAGTAGGATCCCCTCAAATACAAGAAGAAGAAATCAGAGCCTAAAACCACTCTGTGCACA
The DNA here is from genome assembly GCF_016859285.1 of Xiphias gladius. Taxonomy (NCBI): domain Eukaryota; kingdom Metazoa; phylum Chordata; class Actinopteri; order Istiophoriformes; family Xiphiidae; genus Xiphias; species Xiphias gladius. The sequence continues at coordinate 11,972,615 of NC_053414.1, read as the reverse complement.
TCACAATGCTTCCCTCACAGCCTCCCAAGAAAGGTAGACCCTATTCACGATCATCATCGCTGACACTCCGGCCCCCATTCAGGCATTCCTTAGTGAGGCGATAACCTTTTCTTTCCCCCTTTTTCCCTGCGCTGGTCTCGGAGTAGTACTCACACCGTCACTTAGAGCATTAATCAAAAGGCGTGTGCCTAATGGCTCCTGACAGGCAGCGCCCATAATGGGCTGCAGTCCAAGCCCGCATCTTCCTCACGCATCTGGTAACACTAACAGCAGCAGCCCAAGTACAGCCGCCTGCCTGGCCACCACAAGATTGTTAATGACAGTGGGTGATGTGGTATCACTCACCATAAAACACTTAGGGCCCCGAGATGCTACCACATCATGCATGAAGAAGCTTTTTGATAGTATGCTAATCTCAGCCATTACTGCGGGATGATTTACAATCACTTAAACAGCACACGAGCCGGCTATAGAGACACAGGCTGGCTGGCTGGCTGGCTGGGATAATAAAGACACTGGCGTGTGTTGATCATTAGAGAGCTCTCTCTCTCTCTCTCCTTTTGTGTGAGTGTTTGTGTATGTTGAAGCATGCACTCTGGATGCAGTGGCATTTGGCTTAATTAGTAAGCGATTTTAACATTAAAGAGAGAAAAGACAAAAGGGAGAAAGCGTGTTGGGCTTTATAGTGGTGTAGTGTTTACCACTATTACCTATGTGTGTGATTAAAGGTGTTACATCACCACAGAACTGTGTGAAGTGCAAAAAATGTTTAAAAGTAATATTTCAATACACTGTATTGACAATATAAATGTCAAACAGGCAAACATCTCATTAGGTTTCTCCCTAAACGTGTACCTATTACACAATATTTGCCAATTGAATGCACTTTCATGAACTCCTTATCTATACTTTGAGCTAAAAGAAGGATAGAATAGCCGCCAGTGCCATCAGTTTAAAAAGAAACAAAAGAAGACTTGAGATATAAACGTAGTGCTCATACTGGACTTGACAAAAGCCAAAGTCCAAAATAAACATTTAAGTTCAAACACATTGATACAACAAGCAACATTTACCTATAAACCTTCAGGTTTTGAAAATGTTATGATTAGAGATGTTTATCCCAGCTTGAGTATGGCAGAAATAGATATGTATCTAGACATATGGTCCACAAACTGAAACAAACGCAATCCAGATCATTTGTAATGACAATGCCGATTAAATACAATTTGACTCAGCAATGATTTAATATTATTTCAGGTCATCCATTATATATTTGTTCATGAATTTACATGTTCATTAACACATTTTTAACAAAGATTAACAAGATATTCACTATTTTTTTTTTATCATCAACAAAATTATGTCTACTACCACAACAAACATGGGCAGAAATACACTTAGTAAGTGGTCTTTCAGAAAGTCCTCAAAAAAGGATGAATTATTCACTGAAATGCTCCTAAATGGCTATATTTTCCCTCAATAGCCCTCCCTGATTAGTGTGTGATCACTGCTATGACAGCATTATTATATTTACCTTGTGACGGGAAATGTTATTTTAATATTTTGATCCCTAAAATAAAATAAGTCACAGATTAATATTCTAATTCCTAGAGTGGGCTGTGTTAAAATCCAAATATGCCCCCCCAACTAAACATGACAACATGCCCATCTGACCTGCAGCTTACGTTGTGATGGCTTGTTTTACCAGCGTTTCACCACTGTTTTGCTGTGTTTGACAATTTATGTTACCAGTCGACATGCCATTCAGCAACCTGCTGCCACTGTGTAACACCTACTTTTTCGATTGCTTTTTCTACATGTAAAGCCAGGAAATTGCATCAATATTTCATGGAAGGCAGCGTTTTCTTGTGGACAGATTCAATGGGCAAGGAGATAAACAGTGGGGTATTAATAATGCAGTGTGGTGACACTGACCTTATTTTGTGCCTTTCAACCTGCACTGATATTTTGATGCACAGTGCCCCACTACTCTCTAGCACACAGGAGGTTTTCACGCTCTTTGTTCAAAGCTGGAAAAAAAAAAAAAAAGACACTTCCTGTTTGACAGAGGTTACATCACTGCCTAAACCACCTAAAGACATTAACGAAAATGCCACGTGCTGTTTATTAGATATACTGTGGAAATACATATCTTCATTTTCCCAGAAACAATGTGAATGTTAAGTGTCGGTTTGACAACTATTGTTGACAGCGGAGCAGATGCCTTGAAGGTGAACTGTGAGAGGCTTTGACAGGGGACTAAAAAGGAAGCGCACACTGTAGCTTCCCCACACTGCAGTATGGGGATACTAAGCAGCCAAGAAAAGCTTTTTAGTCCAAGTTCAGGTCACCTGAATAAATAAAAGTGTCTCGGAATAAATTTCATGTCTTAAAGCAAAGATCAAGTATGGCTTTAGTGCACAAGGAATTTTTTGTTTTCTCAAAAATCATCTTCCTGCAGAATAGTATTGTGATGATATGATCATATTAATGGTATAATTGATCCACAAAATTCTGCTCCTAATAATAATTATTCCAAGCAAATAGTAATTAAAGACTAAATAAATTAGTTATTCAAGGTTTTCTATCACACATTGAAAGAGTTATGTCTGATGAAATGATGATTTTGCATACATTTGCCATACCATGATTTATATAAGACTGAGGGACAAATATATCAATATCTTATATATCTTATTGAAATCAACCATGTCACCCACCTCTGGGTGTTTATTAACTGATGAAAGTACGAACACCATGGCAATTGTATTGTAATGGGAAACAAAGAGTACTTCACCTGTATGATCATTTTCTCTCTAACTGACACATCTATGCCCTTGAAAAATGCAGTTACATTTTAAAGCAAATAAATACATACAAAACTAAAGCATCAACTACAATTTAACTATAAGTAACCAGACAGATTATTCTGTTATCAGACATGAGACGCAACAATGAGAGAGAGTGAAGGGCAGCGGTGCTGTGAAAGTACAATATGACACTAAGAATAACATAGTAAAACTGAAATTCAGCCCTGAAAGTACTGGAAAATTTTGTGGAACAACTTGAGCCACAGGTCATGCATCACACCAATCCTTTTTTTTTTTAGCAGCAGAGTTGTGTATTTCTCCCATTTCTGTCTATTACTTAAATACGATGCCACTGTTACGTATTCAGCCAGAAGACATCTACTTAAAATCTATAATTCATGTATTAAACAACTTATTTGGCATGTTTTAAAAATAAATAACCTAAAAGTGTTTTTTAAATATCTCTATGATCCCCTGAGACTGCGTGTGTGTGTGCGTGCGTGCGTGCAGCCTGGCTATGAGCATGGCCTCTCAATCATTAGTGGTTTAACAGCGGTCATTTCTCTAAGCAGAACAGAAAGACTTGTCCCAGTAGAAAGTTGACAAACATTTGCGTGTGTGTGTATTTGTGTGTGTTTGGCCTCTGGTTCACACATTTACAAAGGTGACAAACAATGACTAAGCCCCATCTGCCAGGAGCTTTTACCATGAGTGTTATAACAACCAGTAATAAGTGTAAATAATAAATGGCCCATATCTTACCATGAGGGGGCCTCGGCAGCACTGCTAAACTATTTAAGGTGCCTTGTTGATGGGAGTTATTTTTTGCTGTGGGGTTGTTGAAATTCTCTGGCTTCCCAGTAGAGTTTTGGCCTGACAATAAACAACAGTTTAATACTTTATCTAATCCCTGCCAGGAGGTGAGTCCAACAGCAAGCTCTTGCAGATGTTCACATCCAATAATCTATCCATAATTGATGAAACAGGGAGGTCAGATGTAATGGCTGCTGCCATTCCAGCAACAAATAAATGGTTATTGACAAAACAAGCCAGTGTGGCACTGAGTGGGCTGTGAGATGACAGGTACGTAGCGCAGCGGAGAGGAGAGGCGTGGAGACGAGGCAGGAGGCAGGAGGCTGAACTCTGGACCACTGTTCCTCAGATGGCCCAACAGGGGCCAGACAGGAACCAGAGAGCAGAGATCATCCCCCGGTGGAAAGTGGCAGACACACCCCGAGTGGAGCCGTCAGGAGAGCGTAAACATGAGGAGAATCCGAGTGAAAAGGGGGGGAAGGAACGGGGGGGGGGCGGCATGGCGAGTTGAGTGCAACTGCATGGAGTGTGCACTGGGCCAGCTGTCCGCTCTTCTTTCATCTCTGGGCTTTATGTCAGATACAATCTACCTGGCTGTCAAGCCTCGGCAACCATTTCACAGCCTTCTCTCCCTCTCACCTTCTATAACTTCTCTCCTTCTCACCCTCTATAACTAACTCTAACTGCCCCCCCCCTCCCCTCGCACGTTCTATAACCAACTGCCCCCTCCCGTCCACCTCTCTGGTGGCTTTACAGAGGCGTCCAACTCTGTGTCCTCTGGTTCTTCTGGCTAAATCTCTGAATGGTCTGCAGCATGCTTTATTCTCTGACTTCAAAGTCTCTGTCTAATGCATGGTATTATTTTTGCACTGTTTTGGAATATTGCACTATTTCTATTGAACAAAATTGAACTATTTTAAACTTCAGCATGTTGTGTACTACAGTGTATTTTCAAATGCTGCACCCAAAGATGGATACCACGGATGCTAAAACAACCCTTCAGTGATTCTGACATGACAGAAAAATAAAAATGAATGAACATATATGAACATTCTGATTTTTAAGTGTAATTTATGGAACATTTCATTACTTCACATTTTTTAGTCATGAGAAAAATAATGAAAGATTAAAGTTTCAACTCAAGAGTTCTTTAAATTAAATCCAAGTAATAATATTCTGATCTAATCATAGACTTAATATGTTACTCTGCAGGTTGCTTCTACCACTCACAAGTTTTTAAAAAGTGTGAGGTAGATGAATCTTTAATTCTGTTTCATTAATATGAAAGATTCAACTTCCAAGTATCAGTATTTATATTTAAAAAAAAAAATAGAAAAGGGGTAGTTAATGATGGATATGGTGCGATGATAAACTGAAACATGTGAGTCCTGTTGTCACACTGCAGGTTCTCTGTGGCACTTAACTGGAGTTAACTCACTAAAGAAACCTGCACTTCTTTTAAGCCTCATTAACTCTGACATGGTAAATGGCTCTGTGTTGAACAACAGCTCACAATGAGGGAAAGGCTTCGAAGAATTACTGAGAAAGCAGAATATAACATGCTTTTTAGTGCCGTAGAAAAAAAAAAGGCCATTTTTAACTCCAGCAGAGGGGTAGTGTCTCTCCCTCGCAGAGTTCCCTTCTCCACCACTTAATTACTGTATGCGATCATGAATATTTCAGACATATGCTTTCCCACTTTGTCATTGGAGTTCAGAACTAAGAGAAACAAGTTCATATGCATATTAATAGGGGGTTTGTGGGTGGAGGGGGACAGGAGGACTAAGGGTTGCCAGTGTGGTGGTGACAGCAGGAGGAAATGGCACTCATTCGCCAGCAGCTGCTCTTTTTAGATCCCCCTCAGAGGGAAGTGCCCGAGGAGGGCCTCCGCCACAAAGGGGATAAAGGAGATGAGGACTCTTGATGGAAAACAGGCAAACAACCACTGGGACCCCTTCCTACCCCCCCCTTCAAACACTAATGCGAGTGCACACTCGCACACACAGAAACCCTTGGCCCACACTTACCCGACCCCCAGGAGTTGTCAGACCCTCTTTAGCATTTTCCGCGGTGGCAGCTAAACTGCGCATTAGCACCAGGCTAACGGGACAGCTCTAATGACAGACTGAGACTGAGGAGATATTTTTCCTAGCTGTGTATAATGACAAATGGGATGCAGTCCTGAGGGAGGGGGAATGAGTTCAGGCCCTGGAAGCATCTGAGGCCCCTATCGGTTGAAGAGGGGTGTACTATTAAAATGACAATATAAATGTAAATCCTAAGTAATAATTCTTAAAAATAGTTGACGCGACCCTCCCCCAGATCACGTGCATCACTACACTAACGTGGTCTAGGGGCAGCATTAAATACTGTCTAATTGAATTTATGGACCTTTAAAATACCACTTAGCACCCAGTAGAGCATAATGATATGCTTTATTTAACATATCTAAACAAAGACGATTACGGCATTGTGCAGGTTTAATGGTGCACAAAGTGTTCTCTTTCCACTTGATAAAGAGGTCTATTTGCACATGTGAATGTCTTGTTACCAAATCCTCTGCAAATAAAAGCCTCCTGTTCAGATTTATTTGTGCATAAATCTGAACAGGAGGCTAGAACCTTACCTTCCCACAAAAGACTAATGAGAATACAAAGTAAAAATTTATTTAACATACCTAAAATAGATAACTTTTGTTAGTAGCAGTTTTGCGAAAAGTTTATATTTTGCAATTAGGACACATCTTGATTAGTTTGAACTCTCAATGGCAAGTTCAAAGGGAGCTCTAATTAGTTTGACCTTTCCTGTCATAATTAGACCGGCGAGTCAACCTCCCACAATTTACCAGCAAGAACAAAAGAGGTAACACTCAAGCTGCGTTTTTGAATAGACAACATTCTTTTAATTGATGTTTTTCAAGCAATACATGACACTGTTTTGTTCCACATGCCCCTCATTTGCACAATTCTTAACACGGACGCAGATCTAAATATACGCATGCAGAAGTACTCAAGTTGGGCAAGTGTCTTAAAATGTAAGACAGGAGCAAAAAGACAAGACATCCTGGGTAAGGTAATTAGAACACTGGCAGCTATATCATTCTTATAACATGTCAGAGGCACTAAATATGATTTATAGTGGGAACTCTAAAAGGGGAAAGAATTGAGAGACATTGAGAGTGCAAGGGGGGGGGGCTTAATATTACCATCTAAACAAATGCTTTTTTTGCCGCTTTTTTTGAGAGGCAGAAAAATAAATTCACCATAACCATAGCCAAGAAAAAGCTTATAAACCCACAGGTAACACAATCATCACTAATTCACATTCTGCTCTGATACAAATGTGTGTAAGTAATCTTACAGGAACTAAGCCCATTACTTAGGGTACTCAAAGCATTATTAACCATTATCTGCAGCCAGGGTTGGCCAATGACAGCCTATGGACAGGATTAGAGTACAAGTCTAATGCTTATATCTGCAAACACATCAGAAAACTGCCACAGCTACAATAAACCCTTGTGATCTGGTTGTGATCTTGTTCCACTTCCCCATCGTTCATCATCATAGCCCCTATAATTCCCTTTCTTAGTGCCAAGATTTTTCTGTCTTTTTTTCCCTTAGATAGAAGGCACAAAGAGAACAGGACGGAGAGGGGTGGCTTTTGTTTTGGTACCTCTGTGTCTTCCCCCACACTCTCTCTTTCTCTTCCCTTCCCTCTGTGGGGCTCTGGTGTGATTATTACACTTTCAGTGGAGGATTTAACCACGGGCCAGTTGGGCCATCGCCTCGGGGAGGCCCCCATTTCAATGCGTGTGTGCTACTTTTTCCCCCAGTTTATTGCCTTGCCTTTTATTCTGCCAGGCAGTCCCACTGACATCAGGGGGCTCTTAGAATAACTTGCCCGAGGCAATCAGATCCCTGAACCTTAAATCAGCCACCGTATACTGGTATAGATTCCAGATCTAAAAATGTGCCGTTTCTACTAGATAAAGATAACTCATAATGTTAAGGATGAAAGGATTTTTTTTTTATTGCTTTAGATGCTTAGTCTATTAACCAAGGAAGTGTTAATGGACTAACAAAAAATATGTTAATGTGTTAACAACCTTTAGCTAAAATGATAAAAGCAAATTTGGATTAAAGAATTGGACTGTGTCACTTTTATATCTGATTGACCATTACAACTCGCTGTTTTGTACATGCTGTTTTCAGCATTACTGATCTGGACATTAGATACCATCATTCTATCACATTTATCTGAACTCCCATATCCAATACACATAATTGCAACCTGTGTAGCATCTGTATATCTAAATTGCAAAAGCTTCACTCACACTACTTCTCCCATTTTTGTATACCAGAACAAGTGAGAGCCTATGTTTTTTAATAGTGCTACTCTCACTAACCAAGTTACAACTAGGTTTGTGCCTCATCCCGGAATATTTTACATTAATATCACTAATGTAAGCCTCTTTACATTTACAAGATCTCAAAGAAAGTAGAGCAGACATTGTGAAAAGTACATCTATGTACGTCTGATTAAAAACAAGGTATATACCGTATAATTTCTGTGTTCCATACAATCTCTCTGTGTTCTGTTCTTCTGTTATCTTTCCACAGGTCTCACCGCTAACATCTTTTGAAGGCGCAGTTCATGGAGAGAAAAACCTATCATGGTTTGAATAACAGCTAAAATCGATCGGTGACAGACCAATTAGCAGACTAAAATACTATATGAAAGTTTAGGCATAATTAGCCACTGGTAAAGTCAACAGGGAGCCTATTTTGTATTGATGGTCCCGGCCTCTCTCCCCTTTGGTCAGTGTAGACTGTGTGTGGATCAATGTGACAAGTCAAGTACAGGTCAACCTTATGTGGAAAATTCAGACCATCTATGCTGAAATGAAAGGGGATCAATATTCCTTTGTGATGTGTGAAAAAACATCACTTATACCCAACATTCTCAAGCTGATGAGAAATGAATAATTATAATAATGCAGCACTGGTATATGCCTTTCGAGTGCTGGATAAGGCAACCCCTGACTGTACCAGAGCCTCTTTTCATTGCAGTAACAAAAACCTTTATCAAGTAGAGGGGCTTTAAAAATGCATTTCTTTATGTCATATACTCACAGTTTTTTGCCCAAAATTTTTTCAATTAAACTAGTGTGAAAGTAGTTGAACTAGAAACTAGTGTGAAAGGTGCAGTGCTGTTTTACATTATAGCAGCACTGGTTCCAAAGCTTTATGTCGTTTGACACCTCGAAATTAAGCAAAATACAAAGCATATAATGCATGTATAAAGCGATGTAAATACTTGCGACCTCTTGTCATAAGTTGCGTGTGTTAATGAGCTATGAGTAACCAAACCGATAACAAAATTCAGTCAAATAAAAGGCAAAAGAGGCAGAAGCTAAAAAGGTTAAATTAAAGAAAAATTAATTAATTAATTAAAAAAAAAAAAGAAAAGAAAAATCAGAAAAATATTTTTATGGCCAAAATATGGTATCTTCTTTCTTTTTCTGTTAACGATTTGGTGACCAATCAAATTTTTGCTGAAGATTTCCTGACAGCCAAGTTGGCAACCACTAGAGATGCATATTAAGTAACATACAAGCACTCCATGAGGGAAGGCAGCAGGTTGACGAGAGGTAAAGTGGCCACATTCTCATCCTCTCTTTATCCCAAATAGCTATGACCCCACCTGAAATAGACAAACATGGGCAGACAGTCTCAGAGTTTACCTTTAGTTAGACACATTTGTTTTTCTGATTTCACAAGAAAAGGTAGATGCATAATCAATCAAGTAAAAAAAATTAATAAATAAATAAATAAAAAACATCTTGGCGAAAATGCAAACCAAGACATGATTAATTCAAGCTACTGAGTAAACACTTAATAATTTCTTAATGTAGGAATGTCAAAAAACCTGATTTCTTGCAGAGCAATATGTACATAATTCAGACATACCGTAATTTCTGTCTTGCGTGTGTGTGCCCCTGCATATGTGTATGTGCTTCAGTGTATGAATGACAGCTCAAAGAGTCCATGTAGTGGGTAAATATTGCAGAAGGCCAGAGTCTCAGGAGTGAGCACTGTAGATCTGTGATCTCTGATCTGTGCGGGAACTCAGCAGGACATTACCACTGACTCCACTATCATATCAGCCACAGACATAAGCTCACATTCGTTGGCCTCCCCTTTCTCCTGCTACTAGAGGTTTAGCATGCCTAAAATTGATGGCTCGCCCCTCCTAGCGGAGGTGTATCAGGAGTCAGAGCTCTAATAAGAAGTAATTGTGCCCTTGCTTTAGTCTGGCACCCTACGAGGGATAGAGGTCAACAGAGCAGCTGGAACTTGGAGACTGTTAAAAACAAACATGATTGCTTGGGGTTTATTTGTAGATCGGCTTCAACATGAAATAAAAAGGCATTGCTGATTTCTCGCAAGGCTTTAAGAGGATTCTTCTCAGGAAAAGTCACGGCTTTAAAGGTCTAATTGCAGTTGGTAACAAGCTGCTGAAGCACTGCGTGAAAAGGAATGCATAGTTATAGCTTAAAAACAAGAAAAGTGCTTTAAACTGAAAAGAGCAAACATTGAATCATTGTTAAAACGATGTTAAGTTAAATTCATTAATATTGAAGGCCCAGCTTTGTTGAGACGGTTTTAAGTCAGATTGTATCAGCCTTTAAGATCTGAGTTTAAGATTTTATATGCAGTTTATGCAAGCAAAATGTGCCAGCACCACATAGAGTTCTTGCCTGACTCTTTATTGAAAGCTTTCTTAAAAACGACTGATAAAAGCCAAGGGCATCTTTAAGAATTGACACACTCTTTAAAACATACATCTCATGAAAAAGACTTAAAGAGGGCCAGTTGCAAATTTAATATAACTTGGGGGATGCAGCAGTGAAATACCATCAGTGTGCAGGCAGCAGCTGTTCACAAAGTAACTGCCTGGGTCTGAGAGAATACTACGCTCACATCAAATCTAAAAGCCAAACACACTGGCAGACAAAGGCGAGGCAGGGAAGGCTGATGAAGAGTGAGGAGAAAAGGCAGGCTCAATTGAGCTAGAGAGATATACCCCTATTTCACCTTTTTGCATCACTTGCTTTTGTATTATATGTCCATTCAGACAAGAGCCTTTTATGGCATGAAAGTAAGGGTTTGATGAGTTCATCTAAGTAAATAAGCAAAAAAGTTAAAAAAAAAAAAAAAAAAGTTCCATGACATGTCTGATTCCTCCAACACCCTCTACAACCCAAAAAACAAAGAAACCTGGACAAAAGAACTCTCAGTATTCAGAACAACACAAGTCGAGGGCTCTCAACACATGAGAAACTTAAGTGTAATTCTGTTCAGTCTGATTTTGATGCACTTTTTTTTAACCTCATAAATATTTGATGAAATGGGTCCAAACCAAAGCTATATAACACTCCTGCATAACTGATGCTCACACCCGTGAGCCATCAACATTAGGGGCATGATTGAGTGCATTCAAATGAATTCAAACTGCACATTGATTACTTGATGGAATAAATGGGTCCTTCCCACCACATTCCCCCATCATTCTTCAGCTCTGCTTACATGCAATAGATTCCAGGGAAAGCAGCAGAGAGGAGTGAAAGGGACGGACAACTTCGGCAAATGCTCGTTTTGATTTCCTATATATCTCACAATGATGTGTAAATTTGATCTCTGTGGGAAGTTAATTAGGTTCATAGATTGCTCCAGGTATTCTTCAGGTAATTCACAGTGTCATGATCCCCTGGAAAAAAAACCCTGACACCTCACTCTGTTCCAAACACCCTGCTGTATTATTGGGAGTAGCTAATTATTTTTACTGTGTCAGGGGTGTGCATTCCTGCCCAGTAGTAACACAGTGAAAAGGAATAATAATTGGAAAATCTAATGAGATGAGGCTAGCAGACACAAAGAATCTAGCCTACATTGTAAAAAGTTAATGCAATTTACAGACGTTGCTGTGATCCTCTGACGCTCATGATCAGACCTCAACCTCACAAGAACCTTTTCTCTTTCTTTAAATCATCATTAGCTGCCATTGGCCAGTAAGGAATAACTAATACTTTTTTCAGTAGTGCCCTCTCCATTTAAAATTCATACTGTCAATCAGGGCTATAAAGGGAGTTTCAGGACAAACAGCGTCACTGACATTGCATTGCAATTAATGGAAGATTGAAAAAACCCAAGGCTTTCTGCAGCAGCTCTGCTCTCAAAAACTGAGGTAGTAGCTTCAGGATGAGCCTTAGGCGGCTCCCAGCTGTCAAAGTTGGGAGGATACACAATGAGGCCACTCATTTTCCGCTGAACAAGTTGTTCAGCTCAGAGCAGGTACAGGACCTGCAGGGTGGTTTGCATACTGGCACTGTGAAGGTTGAGAGAAGCAGAACCTCTCATTAAAACCTTCAGATATCATTAGTTCTTCTATCAACACTTCACACCAGCCACTTCCTTCTCATCCCCTCTGTAGCTTTTCCTCCGTGGAGTAGCTGTCTTAAGAACAGCGAAACCTAACATAAACATGAATAAATAAATTTCCCATCTAATCACTAAGTTGAAGAGATTCATTCACACTCCCACCTTTCAGCCATATTTTATTTAAACAAAGGACATCAACCCTTGAATCATAAATAAGGGGGCCGTTCCATGCCAATAGTTTTAAAATGTTAAGCTATAACTAAAACCTAATAATGAAGCTGATCCGTAGAGACGAAGGTCAAAAGTAAAAATCATTTTGGTAATCCGATGTACAACAGTTCCCTCACACGGTGGCATAATTAACTTGAATATATTAATTCTTTAGTACATTGCTTATTGAATTATACATCCTCAATTTGCCTTCGACAATACAGTATATTGAGCAATGGTGGTGAATAAGGAGTAGTTGATGAGACCTGTTGGCATATCTAGAGCCCCTGAGCATGAATTATTATCTGTGTCTCACTGAAGGACATTCTGTAGGGTTCAGGGAAATCATGAACCCCTCCTGAATAGGCCTATTTGTCTAAGTAAGCTGTAATTGCTTTCTCAGGACACGCAGAAAAGTTTAAATATTTTAAGTAATATTGTCAAATCTGAGTACACTTTGGCTGCATGAGTTGTCCACATTGCTCATTATAATTTGTGTGGAAATTTTTATTATTTATTATATACATATACGCATATATATACACACATATAAATATATATACAAAAGACTACAAAGGCTGTCAATACCATATATAGTGCCCATTGTTAGAGTGACACTGATTCTGCATACAAAACCAAAGCCACTGTGCTTCCTTGTTATCTGAACACAAAAGTGAGTGTTTGAGTTGTTTATTAAGAGGATCATAGACCTTATACAAATTATCAGACAAGTTCCAGACAGTATATACAATTTGTCTGGTATGTTTGTGTTTGGGTCTGTGCATGCTTGGGTCTTTCTGCGTTGTATTGATCAATTTAAAATGTATATAAATACTTTCATTTTCCATTAAGTGTCCCTCATTTAACCCATAATCTCTTCTGTTTGAGTTCTAGCTGAACACCAGTTTGACAAAGGCAGCGACACTGTAAAACTTTCTCATTGTCTTGTCAGTCATGCCTGAAGAACCTACATTCACATCTCTTATTCTCACTTTTTGATCCACAAAAAATGGAAAAAAGATTCTTTTATATTCAAATGAGAACATTAACATTAGACATCCAGCATCACAAAGTCCCTCTCTGTTAGCATCTCATTTGAATATCTCATATCTTCAAGACACAGCTCAGTTAGAGTCATCTGGGCTTTTGTCCCCAGCACGGGACACCACAGGCAAGTCAAAGAGGTGTCACACATCCAGCCTAGTAATTTGTCATGAAAGAACCCTTTCCTGGGATGAAGGTAACGAGCTGTCAAGGTTATAATGGCTAGCATAAACATAGCTAATTAATTAGAAACCAGGTGAGGCTGGGTAAGGCTACACTGCTGAGAGAATCCATGATCAGCTAATATGTTACATACACCACTCAGAATATATTGTTAAGAAGGCAAAACAATTATGTCGGTGTGAAAATCAACAAGGAGAGACTGATAAGGAGTCTCTCAGTTGCACCTGTAACAACCTCAAAGAGAGCATGCATTATAAATACAAAAGCCAAGCCATTCTCTATTAGAGATGAAGACCAAAAGACACTCAGACAATAACATGTCAGCATCTCTTAAATTGCACACCAACTCCCTCAGACGTCTCAAAAATGCCAAACAAAATGAAAATGACATGCTCCGGCTCAGAAACTTGGCGCTGAGTGAAAACTTTCAACAATGCTTTTCTCAGAGGGCTGAGTTGTCTCTTTTTAGACTTTGACAGTAAACTGCAGCTAATCTATCTATACTCTTCACTGGGAGGAGAATAGGCTTTTATTGTGTCAGGCTTGTAACATCATTTTGATATTGTAATTAGTGAATGAAAAGAGATCAAGCATTGCTGTAGTTGTGAATTTAGCCCAAGCCAAACAAAGGCTGGGTGGGAGTTAACATTCAGGTTAAATCTGAAAACTGTAAATTAAGGCAGAGAGGTAAACCGAGACAGTCTGACTACCTACATGTATAGCATGTCTATAGGTAGCTTCAAACTAAGGCGTTTAGAGTTTGCAGAATCCCATCAGTGTAATTACCACTAATTCTCATTAATACTGGGGATGCTGAAGACACACAGCATACCAATTCCTCTGCCCCAGGCTGTATTTCTAAAATTTGCTTTATTTGATTAATGATGAGCAAAGTTGTACATTTCTTCATAAGGCAATGAGTACATACCCTATTTCTTGAGACTAGAGATTTTGGAATAGGTCTGTTTGTAAATGCAGGTTGCATATCATAATGTAGTCCACCAAATATTTTGAAAAGGCCTTAATTTCTGAGTCTTGAGAGATTTTTTGGATTTATCCAGTAAACCCACAATCACAGTAATTCAATCTGAATTTCCAATATGTTGCAATGTAAATGAAATCTGAATCGGTGTAGCGAAAGATACAGGACTGTTTGCTGAGTTTGTATATTATGTGATGATATGTGACGACCCAAGGGGTGTCAGGTGGATGATGGGAGGGCAAGGGACTCAGACAGATTACTGATACATTGACCACCCCTCTTCTATCAGCCACTTTTAGCTAGCATAGATAGCAATGACTTTGAAGGCACATTCATCATGAAAGGGGGGAGGACCAATGTCCACTGCTGTCAACACTCTCCAGCCCCTTCAACAATAACAAGCTGGAAAATCACAGAGGTCCACAGCCTTACCAGTTTGAACCTCTAGTCTGTTTCGCACCTCATGGAGGTTGCGAAAGGCAGGTTTTGTAGGCACCGAGTGCATTAAGATCCAAGCTAGCTAGCAAGCAAAAGCTGGTTCTCCCTAGCTTAGGTGATGAGAGAGAAATTACTTACTTAATGTTATGGCCATTTTCAATTTTCACTACCACAACATTTTGGTATTAGCCATCTTGATGACTGCCAATATATATTCTTGGTGGTAAAGAGTTGATCACCCAGTATTCTGCTTTTTATTCTAAGTGCAGCCCCCCCCCAACTTACCACCAAAGTTGGGGCGGGGCAATCCTCCCAACAAGAACAGCATCACTGGTTTCAGCAAGTGAAGTGTCCAAAAATGGCACGTTTACATTCAAGTGACAAACCCCTGATGCCAATGTAGTAATTACGATGGGTGCAAAAGAAGAAGTAAGGTGACTTTATACAGTGACAAAGTCTGCGTAGGGAGGAGGTCGGGGTGGACAGATGGGTCAACAACAAAAGCCAACTTTTTTTAAAGCATCTATTTAAGCGTAGTATTGACCACCATGACGCCAAGGCTACCCTAACCTTATCAGAGTAGCCCTTATATCCCAAAGCACAATATTTCCCTAACCTTAAAAAAGTACCTGTTTTAACCCAAACCATGATCTTTCCATAAACCTAACAAGATGTTATTGTGCCTAAACCTTAGGCACCTCACATCACATCATTAAAAAAACCTATGTGATTATGTACAAAATCAATGTGATATGTGCACAGCGCAGAAAACAATTTAATCTGCATTTCCTCGTTCAGCTGAATGGAAACAATTAAATATACTGAACTGAGAGGCTTCACAGTGTTTATCTCTAACTCTGTTCATGTTACTGCCATCTGAAACATGGATGGTTAAGATGCTTTACACATGTTCTGTGATTTTTCTTAGCTGACACCACTGGTTAAAATTCAGAAACACACAAGTGCAAGGGAGCAGCAAAAAGAGGAAGGCCTTGCAGTCAGGAATGTTGAAGGGAAAGCACATTTAGAAGGAGAAGTGGAAACTCAGCATAATATTCTGAGCCACAGAAATGCCACAATGCAAAATGCTTCATCCTATAGATTACTGTGCAAATCAATTAACATTTTGTTTTTATCAAACCTTTGGGAAAATGCTATTATTTTGGCAAAATAAAAAAAACTCCACTCCACAGACCTTTCTACTTAACACAGAAAAAATAATAAATATTACAAACTATCTTAGGCTTAAAAATTCAGTGGTCTCATAATTCTAATATGTTCCCCATTTAATTGAGTGCAAACAAGAAACCCAAGAACCTCCATGTCATATACAACCATAAACTGAGTGCCTCATTTTGTTGATGTCTCTGAGGACTTGTTACACCACATCCACCACCAGTCTTTGTATTACAGGAGTGCAAACTCTCTGTTTCAGTCTGGAGAATGGTACAGTCCATTCTGACAGTGGAGACTCGTGTACCTGCCAGCAGACAAATGGACTGTGTTTCTCACCATGCACAAGTCCTGAGGGCTTACAGTTATGTTACACTGGACACGGTTGCCAGATATAACTATTCAGGTTATAATATTGTGCTGGCCATTATACTGACAGTACAGTTATCAGGCCAGTGATGCTAGTTATTGTTCTATAAAAATAACAAACTCAATTTGTCTTATTAATCTAAAAATGTTTTACATTAAGAACATAGACAATTAATTTGTCTTTTTTTGACACTCAAGAATAAATGCTTATTGATTAATTTTGTTTTTAAGAAAACTTAATGAAAAGGATTGCATAATATATATATATATTCATATATTTCTGTTTGTAAAATTTTAAGGGGCCTTGACATTGTATCCTTGCACTAAAAAGATTGTGTTTATTTTTTTTTTTCTTTTTCAGATTCTTTTTCTAAAAGACTTACACAGTCACTAATAACGAGAAGGTGATAGGACAAATCTAACATAAAGCTGTGGATAAAGTGTAATCTATCTGTAAAATAACTGCAGAGTTTAGATAATTAACATAACACATTTTATTTTGAAAATAAAAACAGCCACAGCATTCAACAAGTTATTACTTACAGAATTTTTATCAGAGATGCTCAGCAAATTTAGTGAAAGTTTTAGCAGACCTGACTTTAATTTCCCTTAGCATTGCAGATGCCGTGGATGAAACCATTTCCATTTCTCTGCCCTCAGGCTCCTAATGGTGCTGCTGTGGTTCCTGCTGCTAAGGGGTAGCTGCCACCACCCCCCTCGTTTACCTGCTCGGTGGTGCGGCCCGAGCCTCGGTCAGGAAGTGCTGAAGCTGATCCAGCTTATCAGGCTGGCTCCTCCAGGGGCTTCTGCCACCATATGGCTGACCCAGGCCCTGCAGCCTCCCCAGGGGTGACTCGCGCCTGGATCAGAGTAACGATTCTGAGTATAAGGCTCTCCACGTTACCCCTCTACCCCCAGCATGACTACACAGATGTTGTTTCAGCAAATTCCTGAAAACATGAACTATAGTGGGGAGATGAAAAAGAGGTTAATTAGGATGCGTCAACCTTTCTACATGCCTTATTTCTCAGCTGATACCAGATATAAGAGATATCAGTTAGTGAGGTTTTCTTTTTCAGTACATGGATGCAAAAAACATTAGTTGCACAGACTGGCAAATGGACAAAATGGTCTACCACCACAATACACAGAATACCATGTGGGAGATGCACTTTCCAGCTGTTTCACTTTTCCAGGCAGTGCCCTGACATTTTAAATATGCTTTCACCAGTGGTTTCAATGGTCCTGCTCCAATATTTGCATGCCTTTTGTCCCCCAAAGGCAACAAAAGAGGCTAGAGAAGAGATAGAAGGGGAAAAAGTGAACAGTTTTTACACCAGCCAAAGCTGTATCTAAATGTGTCTTACATCTCTGCACCAGGCTAGGCCCCCCATCCCTCTCATCCTTCATTCCTCTCGCCTCCTGGAGGGCAGAATGATTGAGGGGTGCTACCACTGCCTTTTATCCTGCAAGCGAAGGTCTGCCTCTCTCCATAGTCAAAAACATCAACTGTAGAGGTGTAGTAAAGAAGAGGAAAGCGTAGGGGAGGGTCATGAAGTGTCATATATTCCCCTAAAGCACAATGAGCCATGCACAGGTTAGATGCAAGGATATGGAAAGTCATTATTTGCAGGCCTAAAGGGATGTAGTTGTTGCATGGGCCAGATGGTAGATCAACAACAGGCAAAAAAGGCCAACCTATTAGAATCCTCTGTAGTATAGTGCATTGCTATTAAAGAGCTACAAAAGCCTTGTTGTGGCTACCTTGTTATCTAATTTGTGTTTATTTGTGCGCCATGTGCACTGGTTGCCCATGGGAATATGAAGATGTCATTTACATGTTTGAGTGCACTAAGGCTGCTTATAAAGTGTAGGCAGTATGTGTTTGACCATGTTAACAAATAGTGTTATATAAAGAATGATTCTGTAATTTAAAGGAAAATTTGTGGAAAAAAAAACCCAAAATATAATTATAGTTATACGTAACTAACTAGGAATAGTTAATCAATCAATATAGCCACTAATTTTTGGCATTTCACCTTTACATAGTGTAAATCCTCTTCTTTTGTTTTTTTTTTCCAGTTACTGGATTGAGTAGGTTGGTCAATATGAAAAATAGTGTAACAAACAGCATGGAAGTCTCAAAAGACTTAAAAAAAAAAAAGGATTTTGAGCTGAAGCAATCATATTTACATATACATCATACATGGCTTAATGGCTAAATTTATGTGCAACATAAATACATGATAATAATCCACTTCATATGTAACACTCAATGACAAGAGGCAAAAATTAAAGGGCAGCAAGTGGAAGCCAACTAATATTCCAACAAGGCAGAGTCACTCCACAGTCAGTATATCAGACAATAAGACATCATGAATACAATTACAGCCTAAATGTACCAGTGCAGAGACAAAAACAGACTCAAGACAGTTAAAATCTATCACAGAACAAAGGAGACAGCACACAGATGAACATCAGGTTTCAGTTATTGCTGTGTTATTTCTGGCTTTGGAAGCAAAAAGCAATTATCAGCGAGAACATCAGTAAAAGCATGGAACTGTTGACATAAAAATGTCCACTTCAGTATTGCTTTGCCGCTCATTCCAGTTGCTGGGAACAGCAAATTGTAATGAGGAGAGCCTGATGGAGGCGTTAGCTCTGGGGACTGTTAACTGACGGGCAAATCGGGTATTATAACTGACAGATGAGATTTGTAGCATGCTTAGGTTTGTAATCTAATCTCTGCTGTCATCAAATGACACTATCAGGAGTTGTTTAACTGTCAATGTATAGGGAAAAATCACTTTGTGTACTCATAATATAGTTGCTTGAACATTTACACTCAAGAGTTTTATTTCATGAGTTTCAGTTAATGTCTGTCCGTAAAGTTAGTCAGAGTAATTACCCATGAAGCAACCCGAGATACCCACACCACCTTTTGTTTTTGGAGTGATATGCTTTAGTACTAACACTTTTACTTTCCTTTCTCTGCTTAAAAATATCAATTCTTGAGAGCATCCAGATCTGCTTCACAAATCTGAGTCACCGTTATGTCATGTAAATGTATGCATTAAGTCAACATTTTCATTTAATCTTTTAAGATATGTGATCAATTCTGCCAGAGTATTCCTGATCTGTTTGTTTATATTTTCATTTAATAATTTAATCCAAAGATAACTACACAGAAATCATAAGAAATTTGGTTATTAGGTTGAACAAATACAACCAAAAGTCAAGGAATGTATGTGAAAAGTTCAATTACTTTCTAATTACCAGTATTTTTCTCACTGTGGCCTCTGGTTCTATAATAGTGAAAGAGATGGTGATGATTGTTATGTTTGCAGTTACAACAGTGCCATGCTGCAGGCAGGACCAGCACAGTGCAGTGTTTATATGGTTTGTAGGGACACCTATTGGCTAAATGTGAATACTACACTGTAGTGTAAAAAGATGAAAATGTCCCACCAATCAAGAGTGCATTGCTTTTAATTTGTGCAGTTCATTAACGTTGAATAACAAACAAGATTTTCCATACATAATGGATTACAATTAAAGTGCAAGGCACAATCTTGTCTCCTTTCCTTAAAAACAGGAAAAAAATAGGGGCTAGAGTTTTCCGACTTTTAATACACAGTGCAGTCACATACTGAGCAGTCAAGTCAGCCTGTTAGGAATAAAAAGCAGCACTTCCTTAGGACATACTAATGAATCATGTATAAAAGATAATCATTATTGGTTTATAAACGCAAGCGTCTCACAAGCCACAAGCACACAATTCAGTCCAAGGATATGCAACAACTAGTAATATTGTAATTAAAACTAGAAACGTGGCTGAAATTCTCAGACTTCAAATAACACAATACTACGACAACATCTCTCAACTACAAAAAAGCACAAGTGTTTGAAACATCTGCATCGTCTGTTTAAGATGTCCAAGAACAAATGGAGGAATTTTAGCCTTTTAAAATGGAAACTTTCAGATCATAAGGTTTTTTATTTCATTCATCACAGATGCACTTTTGGATATCCAAATTTAGTTTCTCAATTAGTGACTAGTGTTTAAATCATTCCTGCATACTGTGGGGCCAGTGTTTGTATCATTACGTTATCCTCATCTTTCTATTTATGTAATAAAAATAATGGAGAATGGAGCGGAGAAATCACGAGTAAAACAAAGGAAAAGCAGTAAAAATGTTAAAACTAAAAGATATCCCTTTAATGTTGCACTCACTTAGCCTCTGCTCATTTCCACAGTGCTCAACAGGTGTCGTTTGCTACCGTAAGTCCTACTTAACGGCAAAAAGACTTTCCTCCTGTTTCAGTTTCACCTTTCATGGACCAGCTACCTTTGAAAGAGTGAGTGTATACAATAAATAGAATAATTCATGATTTTGTCATTAAAAATGAAAAGTTTCTTTTCCTCATACTTGGGATGTGTTTTGAAATTATACATAATGGACCATAGATGTTCAGAAGTTTTTCCAAACCTCCTCTAGCTACATTGGGAGACGTACATGAATCCCCCCTTACGTTTCACAGGAGAGGGGTACAAGGGCTTTAATTATGTGCAGAGCTCGGATCATTAGCATGGATGGGGGTGCAGTATGGAGCGTCCTCGTCTCCAGTCAAGGCACTGTGCTCTAAGTCGACCACCCCCTCCTTTCTCCTCCTCCTCCTCCTCTCATGTAACAAACGAGCCCTGGCCTTGTTATGGAGGCACAGGTTAACAAGCACCAGCACAGTAAGTTCATGCTCATGAGCCGTAAATACATGTATGATGATATAGGCTAATACAGGTTACAGCCAATTAAATCAAATGATAATTGTATCTAAATTCATTTGAAATATAGTTCATGTGAAATCTTTAGGATTTAAATGAATCCTAGACTTTAAAGTTTTTTATGAAATCTCAAAGTTTGAAGCTGAAATGCAATTCAAAATTTGCATTCTTGAGGAAAGTATTTTAAAAAATTTCCAAGTACCTGTCTTTTCATGAACCTATGTGATCAATCCACTTAATCCCACAAAAGACACCCTGATCTAAACGGCTGCGCTGCTGGAAACAATCTGAGTATTATTGTGACACAGATACATGTAATGCTCACGCACATTTATCCCAACCCAGTTCTAAACTTTCTCAATTATTCATTAATATGAAATTGTGTTTGTCTCAAGTGGAACAGTGCGATTTCCTCCTGCGAAATACAGGCATTGTTTGGCCCCTCTCCAGGGCCACCGTCACTCCTTTGCCAATTTCTCCGTTGACACATATTGTTCAGGAATCCCTTTCCCCCCGATAGTTTGGAGAGCCCTGATTTGTCCTAATCCTGAGACCATTTGTAATACAGAAGACTGGGATAAATAATAAATTGTGTATGACAGAGTCAAAGGAACAAAAAAATGGAACTCGCGAACAAATGGTTTGCTTTATGGTTGGAAAAGAAAATCTTTCTTTACGGCCGCATTATCAAATCATGATATGTATATTCATTGTTGAAATGAATAATAATAAGTGGAATGTGGGAGAAATATGTAGAACAAAAATAACTGTGACGCTGCTATCTGCTGTGACGGCTTCATAATTGTGCCGCTCTGAGGCAGCTCACTGTGAAGATGTAGAATTTTGTATATTGTTGGAAATCATGTGGCTCGTGGATACAGCTACATCTCAGCCATACTCTATGGATATCGTGTGCAATTTTGATGTGTAAGCGGTTGAGAAATAAATGCCAATATAAATCAAAAATATTAAGCAGGAATATTACCAATATTTTACGACACGATTAATCATGTTTTAATTTGCTGCTGTTACTTAGGAACATTGACGATTAGGAATGAATGTGTTACAAAGCGTATTTCAGGGAAAAAAAAAAACAAATAAAAAATTAGGGTTAAAAGGACTAAAACTATGCAAGTGGAACTTAGTGGAGCTTCTTTTGCATATGTTTAAACATTAAATTGAAAATGCTATTGGATGGGTTTGTCATTAATGATATACATTAATTTGTTTTATTGATGTGATTTACGTTAGTGTGCAAGAGTGTGTATATAAAATAACTAAGATGTAAAGTGTGTATGAAAGTGCAGCCCCTTTGTCTCAGAATGATACTAATGTGTTTCTTGTTGTAAAGTAACTAAGTTAATAAAATCTGATTTAACAGAAAAACTGTTTAAAAAAAGTCTGATATAACAAAATCAATCAATACAAATTATATAATTGTTCTTTATTTGGATCAGAAATTTAATTGGGGGATTATTAAAAACCATTTTTAGTATTAAAACACAATCATTTAGATATTGATTACAGTCTCTCCCTTCCATGAGAAATTCTGCTCTGTTAATCTGGTAGACAAATAAATCCAATATAATCATGTTGCTAATTTTGTGTGATATCATGCTTTCAAATGGTCAAATAGTATCATAGTCATAAAGTGACCTCTTCCAGAATTTCCCAGAGGCGGTTTTTTCCATGAATGTTGCATGCCGAGTATGAATTCATACATAATTTGGAAACACTTATAACACAAAAAGATCACACGACAGTGTGATCTTCTATAAGCACTGTTCATTCAAATCCTGCAAAAGGCTACTGAATAACTTTAATAAAAGATCAGTGATGCAAAAGACTCTCATAAAACAACACTCATCCATTTTAATGCTCCATTTCAATTTCCTTTGTAATTGAGATTCCTTTTGCAGAAACTAAATTAGTTTGAATAGTATAATTTGTAAATATATGTTAATTAAGCCCTTTTCTTCATCTCGTTTGTTAAGAGAGAGCAGAGCCAAATGAAATTCAAACTTACCTGTAAGGCAGACTAAGGACCTGTCTATGAATTAAGGCAAATAAAAACACTCCTGCACAGTTTACTTTTTTGCACACTCAGTTGTTTTTAGTTAGGCGAGGGTCTTAATTGCATTGTCGTTAGTGCGTCTAATAATCGCCACGGGACATTTGGGTTTATGAACCTATGCAGGCTTCTAGTGTGTGTAAAACCTGCAAAAGGAAAACTGCAGGAAAAGGATGCCCACCACTGCTCCTTAATTTAAGGAGAGATTAATAAAGTAGTTGCTAGACTTGCAGTTTGTTCTCCCTAAGGGTTGTACTAATAATCTTAGAGATACAAGGTTCATCTGTGGAGATCTGCCCTTGTGAAAGACCGACAAAACTTAAAAGGCTTGTCTTAAAAGATCTCTGATGTGCTGCTGTTACTTGTCTATAATTTACTGTTAGTTTCATGCAGATGAAATGTTAAAACAGTGTCTGTCTTTACAGTATAAAATACTGTAGTGCCTGTCTGGTGGACTAAACTGCTAACAAAGTGGCCTGTAGATGAGAGACCAGGAAGAAGGTGATGTTAAGGCAATCTAGTTCTATATTAAGATAGATAGTATAACATAGTGGATGAGGCAGGATAAGAAAGAGAAAAAGCAAAAACAACATCTTCAAATACTGAGACATACTGCTACTTTCACCATTAGCCACGCTAATTTTAGAATACAATTTTTAGAGCACAACACAGTGTGGACAAGTGTTTGGTCAATGTTACTTCAAATTACTTGAAAATACTGATAAATAGCTCCAAACTGCACACAACAATCATGATTTTGAAGTATTATTATTTCTCATGCAAAGTAAGTGGTTTTAGCTCAGTGCACTTCCACATAACAGAAAGAAAGCTACTGCCCCGAAGACTTGCTGATAAAGCTGGAGTTGATATTAAGGGATAACTCTGGAACGTGAATCTGGCCATGTTTCAATGTGGCATTGTTAAAGAAAATAATGTCAAGCCTCCAAATCTTGAAAAATGTGTCAGAGATCTGCCAAAATATATTTGAATAATACCTGGTTTGGACCAAGCACAGACAAAAAAAATAACAGACTAAGGAGTAATTCATATATCTAAATGATTAATGGTGCTTAAGTAATTTTTTGATTATTAAAACAAAATTAACCGCTGACAATTTTTAAATGATAATGGATTAACCCCTTATGTCATTTATCAAGTCAAAGGTTGAAACTTTTGATGATATAGCCTCTTAAAACTGAGGTTTTTTTCCCCATACATCATTGTAAATTGAATACCTTTTTTGACTGCTGGTCACACAAAATAAGCAATTTTAACTTTGAGCTCTGGAAATTTGGAATTAGAATACATTATAAAAGTGAATTATTAATCTACAATAATAAACTTGATATTTGATGATGAAAATTATTATTAGATGTAGCTGTAATGAAGGGTGGTGGGAATGGTCAGAATGTGTAAACTCACTGCAATTAAAGGGTCTTGCTCATCTTCTGTCATTAAATACTGAAATCACTGCACTAAAAAGCTGTCTCTTCTGATGATTGCACATTACTGTAACCCTGATTTGTAAAACAACGATTTAAAAAAAATTCACGGTAATATGGAGGTGTTGTCACTAAAGCGTTGCATCAGTGAATGAATTCAGGTTTGAGTAGAATGGGTGGGGAACATTAATGAGATGTACGCAGATGACAGGGAGCATAATCATATTCAAGTGTATTCACAGAAACACTCTAGTCCCTTTGCAGCAAGCAATCCCAGTCCCAAATGTTGATCAGTTTTTAATTTAACCATTCTGTTCCCAAAATCAGACGTGCAATATTTTCAAACAGTGTTTAGACACTTTTCAAATTGATTGCATTTTAGAACTCAAGTGTGGCTCACTGGTACAGTAGTCTTACCAGTGTTTGCTGATGAAGCACCACTGATTTTCAGTTACGGAATGCGTAAGCATGAAGTTAAAACAAATAGTCTTGTACACTGCAGTACGTGTGTAATGTCAGAGTGGAAATGGTTTCACATAGAAAAGTCACATAACTGAACATAGCTCAGTGCATTTCTAAATGCCATATGTTGTCTTTAGTAGAAGAAGACAAAGGAGAAAAAAAAATCATCTTATTTTCAAATCTTGAAGACATACATTTTGAATTCTTGATGGGAAATGACTTTCGAATGTTCAATGAACAGGCTTTAGCCACCAGAACTTACTTAACATCTGTTGTTCTCAATTTATACAAAATTTAAAGCCACTTTTATATTACTGTATGTCTTCCTTTCGCACAACTAGCTTCAAGCAGTGGAATTAAACAGTTTTTAATGTTTTTATAGCAATGATATGGTTTCTGCGTTTAATTCCTACAGCCTAATTATCATTTAATTAAATCATGAAACAATCTAATTCCGTGCTGTATTTTTTTGTTGTCATGTATGAATTGCTTTTCTTTTTCAATTTGGAGAAAACAAATGACTATATTTCATAAGTACAAGCATCATCCTTTATTCATGGTAATAAAACCATAACCTTGCATTGCACTCTTGACCACCTGTTGGGATCTCATACTAAATATTTCACAGCTTTTCTCCCTTTTTACCCCTTCTTCTATGGCCCTTTGATGTTTTTGTTCCACATTCTTTCCTCCTTTTTTTGTCCTCCCTGGAATAGCTGTGGAATAATCCTACGGTTTTCGCCTTTCATGCCTGAAACTTTGCATTGCATTTTAACACTTGTCTGGAGAACATCCTTTTCCTTCTGTGTGAAAGGTCATCTTTAATAAAAGTGGAGGGCTGAGAAAAGCTGTAAATCTGTACTAACCACACAGCGCTGAGGTCTCTGGGAGACTGATTAGCATCTGGGAGCCGGTGCATGGCTTCTCAATAATGAGAAGAAGTGCTGGTTGGCCGCCGTGTTACTCAAATCTGCGTTGATGCCATTTCCCTGGTTGGTCAGGAATTATTACTGGCAACATTTTTTCTGCATCCATCATGGCAGGCAGCCATTCAAAGAACTTTTCACTTGAAAGGTTTGTTAATTCCTAACAATCCTGTCACTAGAATGGAGATGTGACCGTGTCTCCCTTCAGATTCGAGAATGCTCCTGTGTGGCCATAGCTCTGGTATAACATTGCCATCACATATGCAAAGCATAGATTAAGAAAATAGCGCTCTGCTTCCAATCTGAAAATATTAGTAATAGTAATTTAGATTCTCAGCTTCTTTAACAACAAGTTCGTGGTAAAATTTGGGGGACATCCAAAATAATAACTGACCCAGCAAATTATTGACTTAAGCACTCTCTATTCCATGTATTTATTTTTGGCCCATTTGTGTACATCTAAGAAGAGAAACAATGGTTTAGCTTAAAGTGTTTTACGGCAATAAAATAAAACTACGGTAGGCTGCACTGATTGAAAACTGAACCTATTTGTTAAGTTTAACTGGAATTAAAAACATAATAATGAATGTAAGGTCATACCCATACATAATGATAATGTTTCTGCTCCCAATTGTTTCTCTGGCATCTGGCCTTACTTTACACAAAATTAGAGAACTACATAAACTAACAAAATTGATAAATGCATGATGATTAGAATGTGAAATTATGTATAATCAAGTGGATCAGTCAAAATAATTATTTTCTATCTTGGCATTTTGTCAATTAGACCTATATTTATTCAGTGAACTGACACTTTATCTATGTAGAAATCAAGAGCATTAAAAGCCCTATCGGCTAAGTGAATATTCACTGTCTAGCATGCAATCAGTGTGGAGATGACAGCACCCATCAGTTCATAAAGGCCAACGTTGTCTTATTTTGCGTGTTTTTGTGTGTGCCAGACGCGTCCTTATGCTGCCTTCCGCTTCTGACACCATCAGCAGTAGAAAACCACAGCAACATCAATGTAGAAACATATATTAACTCCCATTGTAGGAATATTACATACATTACATTGTACTTCAGTCTCTACTGCAACCAGCTGTCTAGACCAGACATGTTTAAGCTATGACTTTCAGTTGTTGTCTTATGTCTGCCTGATGGAAAAGATACTCATCTCAGTACAGTTGTCTACACTTGAATGGGCGCAGCAGTGAGCCAAAGTTTTGTTTAGATTTCAAGTCCATTTTCCCCAATTTTCACTTGAAACTACATTGATTGTGCACTGTGCTGTGAGTGCTATCACAATACTCATGAGTGTACAAAAGTACAGTGGCTGAACAAGCTTGAATTCTTTTGGTTCTTTTCGTTAGTTACTAAGATACTTGAACAGAACTACGTCAGAACTGAGTATATGGCTGGATCACATGTGGTCAATTTGCAAAATTGAGGACATAATTGAAAACTGTTGTGGAACCTCTGTAAACAGCTAATTTCAATGGAAAGCCTGCTCAAAAAGTTGCTAAATGTCAGTAGATGACATAACACCCTAATTAGCATATTCATGACATCCTCACGTGGTATTTGCATTCTGCCTATTGTCGGACAGTTTCAGCCCTTTATCTGTTTGCTTTTCTCCTACTCTCTGAGCTCACATATACAGTAATTTAATACAGCCAAATTCCCAATAAAGCTGTCCTCACTTACATGTTTTCCTGTTTCTGTTGTCAGTCAACGGAGCAAGTATTAAATAGTGACTGAAACGCAGCACATTAAGACTACATTTTAACCAGCATTCACTTCCAAGGCATTCTCCAGCTGCTGCTCTGCACTGCTAAAATCCTGATGTTATAACTGCGATGTCATCTGACAAAATCATCATGCACATAAGTTGAAGACATCGACTATGCTGTTATTTCCGTTAAATTTACTTGTAAAATGATCACTCAGAGAGATAGTGAGAAGCTCTGTGTCAACTGCCGTGCAATCAAATTAATGAGACACATAGAGGTGTGCCTGTGAAGAGAAAGCCCGCATCACGCTCGCTGGGCAGTACTGGCGAGTCTACGGAGAGTAACTAAGGTTTATCCAAAAATTCGCTAGATTTTTCACTAGGTGCTTTTGGAAAAAAAAAAAAAAAAAGTTGCCAAAGGGGTCTAAAATGACAGTAAATCTAGTAACAAAGGCGCTAGGTTGGTAACACTGCCTGTAAACACCCCCTTTGGCGTAATATAAGCCAATTCATTTTGAAAGAGCAATGGCCAATGAAGAAACTAAACACTTGGCTGGCCGACCAATGCTGTAACTTGGGTCCCACTTAAACCTGACTCGACTTAGTCCCATCTGTATATGGGTTACCACCTTAATTGTTCACTGTCTCCATAAACTGTCACCTGTTCACACCCGTCAGCTAATTAATCTACCAATAAACATCACATACGTAAATGCTTAAATAAAAGATTATAGTTAAACAATTCAGCACCAATGATGCGTCAATGCATAAAATGACAGCTCAAATATCTATTTCTCTCAAAATCAGCAATTTCAGACAACTGTTTGCTGGAAAACGCTGAATTATGAACTGCTGAGTGGGCTAGAACACGGCGTGCTGTGGACCCTTTGGTTTCAAGTTGGATGTGTAAGACAAGGTTTCTGAACAAGTGAATATATCTGGAGAAAAGTCAAAAAACAGCATTCTTGCTGATATATGTATACTTTTTAGTATAAATGAAAAATTGTTTAAAATACTAAGTTCCCTACTGAATGCTATTTAAGGAGCCTACCATGTGTTTATCGTTGGCTGTGATGTTTAAATTGGACACTGTCAATTTTCTGATTGTCTTGTAATCATACTATGTATTCCTCTATTGCTTAAAAGCAGCATCAGATAATAAAAAAATACTATGTAGATCCAGTACAATTTCTATTATAATGATGACAGTGATTGTGATGCATCATAACATATTCTTAATGAAATTCTTAAGTCTTCTGCCCTGGTGTCAGGTTTGACTCGATGATGTGGTGTATCTATGATTTTTCTTTTTTGTCTATTCCCTGGACAAAAAAGGAAAAGATCTAAACCTTTTCTTTTCGACTGAATTTACATCTTCTCCTCATTTCTCCTGCTTTCTTACCAAGAGAATTCTAATGAAGGGCAGAGTCAGATATCTACAGGGATACAAGAAGACCTGGAGATAGGAGAGAATGCAGCCACTGATGGCAGGAAATTTCCATAAAAGTACAATCAGGTTGGAATTTTAAAAGTGAATGTTTAAGTAGTCTAAGAGTTGGGCTTTGAATCACACTCTGATCAAACCCAAGACATCTCATTCAAAGAATAATGATTTTTTACCCTTAATTTTTCTCTGTTTCTGTCTCATCTGTGAGCTTACAGGTAGAGCAAAGCCCAATGGTATTGTTTTCCCTCCAGTACTTGAGTACAGGAGCCTTTCTTCTGTTGGATTAGACATGGCCAAAAAGAATGGCAAATGTAGATATGCCATGTTATTAGTGGTTGGCTACAGAGTGAAGATTCAGGGCCCGATCCACTGAATGCATTTCATGTGCCCTCCAACACTGGATTGCAAGTAAATAAATATGCATTTTTTATATATTTTCATCTGAAATGTGGAAAAAAAAGTCTTCCTGTTGTGCATATGTTCCCATGGATATGAAGATGTGACTGAATATCAAATATCTATTGTTTGTGTTCACAAGAATAATGGACAACACAGTGGTGAGAAGAAAGAGATGCTTTCATGTGAGAAAAGAAGTTATTGGACCATGGTTTTAACAAGATGTCCTCAATAACACTTTGGTAATAGGCAGATAAAGAATGCGAAAGAGCAATTTAACTCAAACACTAAGTTTTAAAGTACCATTATTAGCATATTTCCATTTAGTGAGAGTCTTTTTGACCAATATTTGAAATGGAAATTTCAATTTTTTTTTGCTCCTTTGTCTCGTTGCTGAGTAAGGTTTTGCACATCATATGCACAATATGTTCATGAGGTATCAAAGGTCAAGACACCCAGCTGAAAAGGGGGACCAGAGTGCTACATAAGCTCAACTGATTCACCTGCAAATTTAACAGAATCCTCACAGGAACTGCAGAGAAAATGTAACCTACAAAATTAGGGGCTATTACTTTAAATAGACATATTCCACCATTAAACACTAACATAGGCAGAAAGCTGTTTCATATTAACATTAAATTAAGTTGCTTCTACTTTTTACTTCGGGATGAATGGCTACTTATTAAATTACTGGGTGCCGTCCTAAGTTGACCAAAATTGTCCGCTAAGAAGCCACACTGCAAAGCTTAGTATGTTCAACTATACTGACCCTACATTTTTCTCTTAAGTGGTTTTGATAAAGTGGTGGTGTTGATAAAGTAAAGGAAACTTTGTTTAAACTAGGTATGAGGGTCTATACATTTTTAGTTTCAAATGTGATCTGTCAGACATATGTGTTTTTGCTGCAAGCTATTACTCTTTCATGGCCCCTTTTTGGAGAGAAGGTTCCTGACCAATTATTTTTAGACAGATGCAGGGATGCAGAATGACTAGAAGCATCAGCTTTTTTTCCAGATGATGCCTAAGGTAAGGGGAGAATGGCCAGAGGCTACGGCACCCCTCCAGGGACATAGAGGGCTTATAAACTGTGAAACTGACATATCTCATCCATTACTTTTGCTAAGTAAACCTTTAAAACCTTGACAGTCCTCTACATGCTTTTCCCAACCTGTATAAATTTAGCATTTTATGAATTTGAAGTCATTTTTGAAGTATCGACTCTGTATAATCTTGTGAATAATCACTGATCCAAGGATGAATAAAAGCACTCAAACTTGAGTACCTCCTCATCTGCTACTTTTCATATTTCTTTTAACACATTTTGTGTTACTTTTATATAGTACAACTTTCCAAAATCAATACACTGTACACTTTCAGGATTAAATATGTTGTATCATATAAATATACACTTCCTTCACAAGCCAGTTTTCACCCATGCCCATCAAAGCCTGGCCAGTCAAAAGTAGTTGTAGGGTTGTATAGTTAAACTGAGTTTGTTGATGTGGTGCAACTGGCAGCACATAAAAACCAAAAGAATAAAATAGTCATTTTTACTGCTGCCATGCAGGCTCCCTTGATGATAGGCCCTCGCAAACCAAAAAGCCTTGCAGGGTGCCTCCAGAAATTTTCAGTCACAGGGAAGCCTGTCACTGGTCCCCTTCGCAAGGTCACCATGTTTGAATGCTGTCACCTCCACTTAGAGCCAGGCAAAGCAACAGACATCTCCCTGTAGCTTCCTCCTAACCTTTCACAGACACTATATGTATGCTATATATATAAATATATATTCACAGCAGAGCTGTTATGCAAATGTACAACAATGCTGAACTGTATCATAATTAATAGCCGCCTGTATAAGAAAAAAGATCACTAATACACTGACAAGTCTGAACTGTTTTGCTATTGTCTTTAGATACCCCTGTTGTTTGACAATAAGTATTATTTCTATATATTTAATATTTTTCCCCTTTAATTTCATAGAGGTCCGATATTTTTTAATTTTGCTGTGTTTTATTTTAAGTTTTGATATTCATAAGAAGATATATTTGTTGTTTTTTGTACCAAAAACCATATCAGGGTTGTTTAACATATCATCTCACGCTTCTTTCTGGAGCTCCAGCAAGAACAAGGTGTTTTGTGTGCTATTGAGAAGAGAGGGTCAGAGTCTCTCTTCTGATTGGCTTACTGTTTTGAGTGAGGCATGGCAAGACTGACACAGGTAACGGACTGTAGCCTGCTACTGTAGCTTGGCAAAACTCACCAGTAAATGCAAATGGCAATGGTCACTCAGTGCTGAAATGAGCCAAACAAATTCTGACTTAAATGCTCCAGCTTGATTTGGTTTAGAGCTATACATCTTATCCTTTGGCCTGCTTCCAGGGGTTTGCACTGGAAACCCCTGGATCATCTGGCGCTGTCGGGGTGACAGTCCACGGTGTTGCAGCATCCACGTCCAATCCAGGAGTGGTGGAGCCCACTGCCCCTGCCTTCAGCTCACTCTCCTCACTGCTAGACCCTGCAAGTGGACTGGTACAGTGCCAGTGCACGTGGAGGCCAGCCATTCACACGTGCATGGCCGCAGAATCCGAGACCATCTGGGACATCAGCGAGGTGGGTGATTGGGCAGCTGGGACAGCTAGAGTGGAAGACTGCATATATGAAATTGGCTTTGCCTGGGCAGCAGCTACAGAGACAAAGCCGTCAAGCAGCTTATGCTTTTTTCGGAGCTCTGACTCCAGGACGTGGATCTCATCGCATAACTTTGACTGAGCAGGTTTGCTGTCATAATAGCTGGTTATCAGTCCAAGTGTAACTCATAAAACACAATTAATAAAATGGGAAACTTAACACAGCAGGATAAAAGTAAGCAGACGATTGGTAGAAGAATAGCGTTCAAAAGACTAAAATCTAAACAGATCGTTGGAGAGGCCGAACAAAACACTACTAAGAGTCCTTAGTAGAGATAAATCAAAAAGCAAAATAAATAAAAATACAGCAGATTTCAGGTAAACACTCAGAGAAACCAAATCCTACAAGGTTGGATGATGGGTCCAGGTGGGCCGTACTGGTGGTATTGCTGGGGGCGCTGACTGTTCCAGTGTGACATCAGAAAGTTACGGCAGTCCTGACAGCTCTTTTTAAGGCATAGTTTCTGAATATGGGTTGTGTGCATTTCTCTGTGACTTGAGCGTTTTGATACTTTCACAGTATATTTATACCACCTAGAACTGCTTTATAATAAAAAAATAAATTAAAAAAAAAAAAAAAGACATGGACAACTCACTTTTTTACAACATAAGACCTTCAATATTTTACAATAAACTTTAAACCTCACCATGAAACATTTGCAAGATCTCCAGCTTTTTCATATTAATATAAGTTACTGTTGACTACTACTGGCTGATATCACATAACAGAGGCTCAAGTAAGCAAATGAAAGTTCTTGTATTCACTTTTTGAACCACTAGTGTACACATCTGCCAAATAGAATTTTCCCTAGCTCAGGGGATGTGTAAGTGTTTCTGGTGGCACAACAGGAAAAAAACCAAAGAACTCGGTGACATGAAAAATGATTATTACTCCTATAAACCGTGGTCCAAATGCAAAACCCTACTAATTTTCAGGAAAGATAACTTTTTTTTTTTTGATTGAATTATTCATTTCTACAAGGAGAGTAAAGAGTATATAACTGCCCACAACTCTTTTAAAGCAAATGAACTTGAGATTAAGGATGTACTGTATACCTTTAAAACCAATTAGACAGTGTTTGATACTTAACTAATGGCTATTTTCTTAGGAGGGGCAATTTAAAAATAAACATCACTAAGCTTTGCTACATAGCCAGATTAAGTATATTAATAGTATATTATATTATTAAGTATACTAGCCATATAGAAATATCAATTTATGTTTACAACCTCCAACAACATCCACTCTTCTCTTGCAGTTGAGGATTGGTGCACACTAGATGGTTTTCAAATCTTAACCGATTTTAAAAACGTGGGAGACCACAGACAGAGATATTTAACCATTTTTTAATATTTTAAAATCATAAGAATGGTAACACTAGACGATTCACACTAAACACTTTCAGAGTGCCATTCCAGGCACTTGGGATCTGACAGAAACCTCAGTGATCAAACATGACGTCAGAGCAAAACAATCATGGAGGTGGACCGTCATCGTCAGCTGAATGCACTTGTGTGTGCTATGTTTTGCACTGAAACAATACATTTGAGAAAAATACAGTTGATGAAGTCGTTGATGAGAAGACAAAATCAGCATGGCTTATACATTTCGCAGCACAAGCTGGAGGTTAGTTGGAAAGAAAGTTTTATAGTTAGTCACAAACAGGGCTAGGGCAAGCTATTGCTACAAGCTAACATTGTTATTTATATACAGGTAGGGGATAGAGTGAAACCTGTGATCATTAGAAATGTAGCCAATTTTATACAATTTCTGACATTTTATACACTCTCATTGGCTATTGCGGGTTTGTGTTCATTATTCCCTCGCTGTTTATCACACTACACGATTTTCCATCGCTCTTCCAGTCACACTACTATTCAAACATGTTTGATACTTATGATTCAAAATCGGGGCGTGTCTGATCCACTCAGTAACATTAATATTATGTCTGTAAACCCCTGACACTACAGGAGATGATTTGGGTACATAATCGGTTCAGACCAGCCACGAATCTGCAACACCTATCGTCAGGGGCAAATCAGACCCAAAATCTGCCCAATTATCCTATAATGTGGGGTCAGCTAATCTATCCTCTACAATAATACACGTCTGCACTCACAGTGCATGTCACAGTTCAGACAAAATAATTGACGTGACAATGTAATGTAACTGCTACAGAACTGGGCCAGTAGTGTTTGCTACTACCAACAGAATATTCATCTGAATCCAGCTGCTGATGGCAAAACGATGAACGCTCGGCAAAAAAGATCCCCCTAAAACAAAGATCTTCGAGATTAAACTTTAAAGGCTAACTACACCCTCAAATTCTGCTATGAGCCTCTCTCTAGGCATATTTAAAAAAATGCAACGGAGGAGTTAAGGAGCATGACTGTAGGAGAGGTGGCCTTTGCTAAAGCCAATGTTACCCCAAGCTATGTGTGAGGCACAAACTGGGACTACGGTCAACCAGTGTTCTCCTATTTATACTTTGAGAGCAGCTATTACCACAATCAGCATATGAAATAGACCTCAGAGTTTTGCCTAGTTTGTCATGGTTTTGGAGGGGCCGCAGAATTTGGCTGAACCGAAATTTTCAATTTCAAGCTAATTTTGAGCAGAAATTACACTATATGAATTTAGTTGGAAAAATCCCATAACATTAAAACATCATATACCAACAAAAACATGTTTGTGATAATATGTACATCACACGAAATGTGTGTAGTTCCTTACTAAAGATGCATTACTTGATTTTTGTTAATCACTGTGCAGAAGAACTCCAAAAAGAGCTGACCTGCATACGCACACACAGCTCTGACATATTAACACCTTAAAAAGTTGATATGGCTGATGTAAAAGCAAGCAGTTGTTTCTTTATACAACTAGTACACACCGAGCAGAATTTTCATCCAGTTGAATCCTTTTTCTTCAGTTTTTTTTTCTCTGCTTTGGTCTCCGGCAGAAATCAGTGAACTGTGACCATTGGACTAAGGGTCCTCTATCCATTCTCGTGCTGTTATATAGCCTACAGGCTAAATCCACAAGTAACAGAATGTTCAAAACTTCAGCCGACCTGACGTCTCCCATTTTTTATTGAAGTTTAGTTCACTTAAGTCGTGTTCATGTTAGTTTCCTTAGGACTTCTAGCTGGAGAAAATCATCACTATTTTATCAACAGACCCCCCCCCGCATGTACAGAATGTAGCCTCATTCAGTTGTGCTAGAAAGGCCATCTACAAAATTATGAAGTGATCTCCAATCAGAGATCCCTGACATGTGTTTTTAGACCTGCTCTATATGAAAAGTGCTCTGAGAAAACGACTTATGATTTTGCGCCATATAAATATAATTGACTTGATCTGACTTAGTAACTAATGAAGGTAAGATCCTCAGAGGGTGGGGTGCAGGGGTATTTCTTTTCTTTGCTTGATTTCAAATTTACAATACCAAAAAATGTAAGTGATGTTGGTGAGGAAATTTTGACTTACAAACATTTGGATATTTTTAGCATTTTATGGTGAATGATTTTTTTGAGAATAAAAATGAATGTAAGATGAGAAGTACTACTTTTTACAATCCGAGGCCTTAGAGGGCCCTGAGAGTTTGCTACAAGCCAATTTGGTGGAAAATCTGGCTCTTTAGCTGATAAATGCTCACCTCTCGTGACCAGCTAGTCGTTGACTTTGTCTGCTGCTGGGTGCTGACTAGGTAGTGACCATTGTGTTATCTGTTTTGCTAAAAAACAGCTGCCTGCCTACTGGTGGAAATGGGGTTAACTGGCAGGCTGAACCGGAGAGTTAATGTGTAGGCCGTAAAAAATAAATAAATACATGAATGTTAAAAAAAAAAAAAAAAAAAAAAACTTAACTGACACACTGTCACCAGTTTGGATTTTCAACCCAAATGCTGGCTGTAGATCATTCCGCCAAGGTCAATATGGTAAACAGATTTATAGTTCATAGTACTTTGCAAACATCAAAAAACAATCAATGTTTTTAAGGTCATTCTTATATCTGGGACTACAGTTGTCATTAGGGCACCATTAATTATTCAGCATACCCCAAGGTATACACAGAATGTCTTGAGCAAAAGCACAAAAACAGGACAATGCCATTCCCCAGTAGACAGAATGAAGGACTGAATTTCACTTGCAAGTTGTTTTAATTTGGACAACCATCAATCATTGTTTGGAGGACGAAATCTGCCGTCCTTTTTTTTTTGTTTTGGTCTTTTCAGTTACAAGCAGTAATAATCCAAATAGAGGTAAAAAGACTTCAGCAATTCAGACTGACCTCTAGGACTCAGGGAGACAATCCCTAATCAATATTGCTGATCTGGGTGCCGTTAGGAATGCCCTGAGGGCTTAATAGGCATTATGATTAGCATCTATGAGAATATTGTAGCACAATGAGAGAGGACATACATTACAATGGGCACTTTTCATAGAGCACATCAGGCCTCTCTGCATGATTTGGCTGCTATGCTGAGAAGTCTCTCACTTAAATTTAATATTGCACTGCATCTTATTCAAGCATCATTTACAAACTCCCTCCCGATTCCAACTTCATGTTGTCAGTCTAAACATTACACTTTTTTTTTCTGTCTCACAGTATACAGAGCAACAAAGGATAACAATAAGGCAAGTTAAAAAGATTTACCAAACTAGTCTTGCCTTAAAGTAATCTAACTAATAGAAACAGGTCTTGAAAAGGGACAGAGATGCAACAAAGCTAACTCAGTCTAATACAACAGTCCTCCAATAAATCCCACTGTCATGAAAGTTGTAATGTTTTTAGAGAGGCGTTGATTCAGCTGTGTGGTTATTCTGGAGGCTGTTTGTTGTTGAACAAGAAGTGTTAATTTTTAAGGTTACTGAAAAATTTTAAAGACTAACACAACACAATTTGAATTTGTTTTTGCTGACATCCAGTGGTTGAATTTCTCACTGTACTGAACTGATGTGTACTCAAGTGTGATCAGAACACACTAACATTACTGTTAGGTGTGGATACAGGTGCAATGGAGCTTACTTATGACTACAATGAAACATCTTTTTTTTGTTGTAGTCCGATGCAAAAGATGTCAATCTTTAAACCAGAAGAGGTCAACAAAAAAAAACAAACAAAAAAAAAAAAAAAATGCTTTTCAGCCTGGCTTGCTTTGTAATAAATTCTCATTAAATTTAGATCTTTAGCGTATTTTACTGCAAACCACACTAGAAATGGTGTGCTTTGACAACTTCCGAGCTTATGTACTCTAACAAGTGTCTTGGGGGTGGATTATTTGGACAGATAATTCTACATCCCGAGACATTTTTTCTTATCAGTACATCCTGTAAAAACACAATTTAATTAGTATGCAACTGAACTCTAGGTGACCCCAGAGGTGGTGAGTTTGAACACACAAGGGATGTGTGCAACAATCCCTGGTGTGAACCTGAGCAGACACAGCATAATATTCCTTATTTAAAATTAGGATAAAAAGTCAGAGCATGAAAACTAATTAGCTCACTTAAACACGCCTACAGAAGAGCAGAAATGGGATTGTCGATTTAGTACATGGCTCATCCAGACTTTTTGTTAAATAGCTACAATTTTCTCAATCTAGAAAACAAACTCCTTAACTACATACACTGACAACTTATATAAACATCAGCAGCCAAGGTATGACAGCCATAAATGACCACATCTTACGGCACGGCAGACATCATTTCCGACCTCTCATTCTAGAATTTCTTCATCATTTCCAAAAAGAGGAGGTTGCAGACGTTCTGCAGTCTCCACTAATACCAAGACCTCATGATGTGCACCATGACTTCCCGTCAGTCAACAGAATGGACTTCATTTAGATTTTTCCCTGTGGGTGCATACAGCATTGGACCGAGAGAACCAGACTAAAGGTCTGAAAGCAACCCAAGATAAATACACCTATTTTGTCTTGTAAAAATAAATTTGAGGGTGAATGTAATTATTAAGCATTTATTGATGAGACAAAAAAATAAAAATTATTGCAGTTTGTCATCCTTAGTGTATGTGAGAAGAGAATCCAGCATTGAAACAAAGCCCTTCACAAAGCTGGAAAGTGTTGTTTGAGTTTCACTGAGTTTGGGCAGCTCCATCAATATTTAGCTTCTCCACCACCTCACCATAGATAAAAGCAAGCGGAGGCCAGAGTACAAGGAGACACCACCTCTCCCAGTGATGCTAATTATCCCTGTTTGCTATCTGGGTAGCTCCCAGGCATTCTGATTGGATTTACTTGACAAAATAAATAAATGATCATCATAAAATTATAATGCCACCTTTCTGACCTTTCCCCATACTCAGACCACGTTCGCAAAGGTATAGTGGTGCAAACATCGTTAGAATCTTTTGCTCTTATGTTAGATACTCTATCACTCTTAAACCATTCTTGATACCTGCCAGGGAGAACTTTGTGTGTGTTCCTCACTGAGATTTTGCCAGCTGCTTCTTGTTAACCGTTCTGTCTTTGATTACAGTCACCAGTGGTATGATATAGATAAATATATGAGATGTGCTGTATAACAGAGCAGAACTTGGCTGGGAGCTTGTGGCTATTCAGACACCACAGCACTGTGTGTAGCAAGGAGCCCTGTTGTATTTAACTGTTACAATTTCTGGGTACTTGGGGGCAGCGGAAACAAGCTATAAACTCAACACTAACATATTGCCATATTGACACCCTTTATGTTGGCATGGCACACTTTTTAGCAACTATCTGCCTGCCTACTCATCCAGCAGATACGGAGCAACATTCTTTTGGAGATGTGTTTGTGTTCAGTTAAATCCAATAATCGCTCTCCTTTTAGCTCGATTTTGGTCTCCGCCAACTCCTGAGCAAAAGATTTAGCTCTGCTAAACACTTCACTATGTTCACAAGCTAGTCTCTAGTTTTGTCTGCCTGCTGTTTGGTGCTGGCTAGGCAGAATACAGTGGGTTTATCTGAGTTTTGTAGCTGAAAATGAAACTGATGAGCCATAAGAATGACACAAAACACTAAGTTGTGGGCTGTAAAACCAAAAGAATAAGCTAAAAGTCACTATAAATCTTCATAAAGCAGAGGGGACCACCTGCATTGCCCAGTGATATTTCTGTGATTTCACCACTATAAGCAACTTCTTTTGACAGGAAGTCATGTTATCCATAATTAATAAAAATATATAGATTATATGCACTTAAAAGTGATACAGCACCCAAAATCTATCTTTTAAGTATCGAAGACAGTAGTGCGAATGGGACTGAACCAAAATGAAAATGCATTACAACCTTTTTGATTAAAATCCAAATATTGGTAGGCAGGTTTTGTGTTTCTTTCGAGTTTGACATCCCTGCATAAATGTTAGCCTATGCCTTAAAGGGGCTATATGCAAGTTTTCTCAGCAACCGAATGTAGTTTCTTGCCAGGAGCAGATGGTATTGGTGGTGGTAACTTGCCGAGAGCTTAAACCA
This sequence comes from Xiphias gladius, assembly GCF_016859285.1. Lineage (NCBI taxonomy): Eukaryota > Metazoa > Chordata > Actinopteri > Istiophoriformes > Xiphiidae > Xiphias > Xiphias gladius. The sequence continues at coordinate 11,932,736 of NC_053414.1, read as the reverse complement.
TCATTTAATTTACAAGACAAGAGGTTAGAATATGCTCTCTGGGCAGCGCTATTCTTCATACTCTCATTTTGGACTGAGGGCAGACTGGACACTACAGAGACTCACTACTGGAAGGTGACGAGATGGGCCAGCCGGGTCAGGGCTAGCTGGTTAGCATACCAACTTCAGTAGAGGAAAGGAGGTGATAGAAATAGAAGCAAAACAAGAGTTAACACTGGCGTTCCTTTCCACCACTGGAGACAGCTCTTTGTGAGTAAGGGAATGAACTTTGATGCTGAACTCGCAACATTTCTTCTATAATGGTAAGTAAAGAGCTGTTAATGCTAACATTGGCTATGTAGCGATAGCAAAAACTTAATAACCTCTTTAAACACAGAACACACCACAAGCCTTTTTTGCAGCAGACACTTTGATTTGTCATAGAAAAAGCACAGGTGTTACTAGCAACATTATCAATGGCTCTGTTCTATTCAAGTGCTGCAGTTAGACATGACAGTGCAAAAGTGCGCCAGCATTTACAATACCAGGACCCTGAAACTGAGGCAGCTAATTGGAATTCAACCCACCAAAGGCTATTTTTTTGGTGCTTTTCCTACTGTGACATGTCGAAATGTTTGCTGTGAAAAAGGCCGATTGCAAGCCAAAGTTTTTGCTTGGGAGCATGGAGGTCTGAGACAAATGACTGCTTGACATATTTAAGCAAACCACCAAATAAAATTTCACCTGCACTGTGTTAATACTCACAAGCTGATGGAAGGTCACCGTGAGGAGATCTGGGCCGCTAGAGCAATAGAAAGATGGCAGAATAGACAAAAAAAAAAAAAATGGCAGGAGACATCCATTCCTCCCAGGGTCCAAGGAGATTTTCTTGACCTTCTGTGTAGTGAACACACAACACCAATGTAAGATAAGGGATTGACATGAGATGACATTGGTGACACCTGGATCTAGTGACCTCAAGAACAAACCGTTGTACACATCGAAGAAATTTAAAAAAAAAAAAAAGAAAGACATTCTTTCCATTAGTACAGGTTCATCCCAAATAAAGTCGTTAATTTAAAGTGTGAACTCTGTGGGTTACCAACCTTTAACAAGATTAACCAAAACAACGGCCCTTCTACACCATCACGGCCATTTTAATTCATGTTATCAAACAATTTACAAAATTCATTTACTGAAAGGATTGCAATGAATTATAATAAAAAATTTTAAAGATAACAAAACACACAGCATTAGCCAGTGGTGGAGAAAGTATTCAGATCCTTTACTTAAATTAAAGTAGAAATACCATACTATGAAAATACACATTTAAAACCTAACATAAGTCGAAGTATGCAATACTCAAATTTTACTTAGAGTATTAAAAGTAAGAGTACTCATTATGCAGAAAAGTGGTCCCTGTCAGTGTTATACTATTGTATATTATGTTTTTTTTATGTTTGTAGCATTGCTGTCCCGTGAGAACCACATCTCTGTAAAAAGCCAACTTTTCATGAGCTGTGAAAAACAGCCGTTTCCAGTTTTGTGACAGCGGATTTTCCAGTTAATCAAGTGATTTTATTTTATTTTTTTCTTAAATAGTTCAGTTTGAGAATTTTCTCAACCCATAAAGGAAAACTAAATCCTTCAGTTTATCAGGAAGAATTAAATTAAATTAAAAATCACCAAATTTGGAGATATATTGTACTGGGCAGGGAGGGTATAAACAAGTTAATCTGAAAACGTATCCAGAGACTATAGCTATTTGACAAATGTAGAGGGGTAAAAAGCACAATATTTCCCTTTGAATTGTAGTGGAATAGAGTTTAAAAAGTTGCGTAAATTGGACATACCCAACTAAAGTACAAATACCTCGAATTTGTTTCTTACATGAGCACAGTACTTGAGTGAATGTAGCCTACTTAACTAATTATATTCCACCACTGCCATTAGCTAACAAATACTAATAGGACCGACTTTTCGGGGGCAGTATGTCAGCTTCAGGACCTCAATTTCATTTACAGAAGTTCTGTTTAACTTGTCTCTGGCAATTTTGTAACTATTAAGTGGTAAAAACTACCATACTAAGCGACAAAAGACCTGTCGGTACGGCACTAACAAGGTAAAGGCTATGCCAACAGTGCAAAATGCTAACGGCAATTAGCATTGTTTACACACTGTATCAATTTTACACGAGCGTATTTACCTCTCGTGCGTTGTCGCGTCCTGAACTTTTTAGTCGAAGTCGCGGGAATATTGTCTCTATAAAGACACACGCACATTATTTACTTGGACCGCCTGCAGCTTGACTTCGTCGTCCTTGTATCGCCCCCCCCCCCTCCAACCTCCGCCTTAAAAGGCAGGTGATCAGTTTCCTCTTCTTCTTCTTCTTCTTCTTCTTCTTCTTCTTCTTCTTCTTCTTCTTCTTCTTCTTCCTCCTCCTCCTCCTCCTCATCTTCCTCTTCTCGATGTTTTACGTTCGATTTAAGACTGGCATGGATTGTGGGTGGGGACTGTATAGTAAATTAACCTAGAAAACATAAATGAAAAAAAAATCAATATTTATATACAAATTCATATTATATAATTCATATATATGTAACACTTTAGGGCAGAGGTCAGCAATTCCGTTCGACCATGGCTCAGTTTTTTTCAGCCCAAATATTTTCCATTAAGAGCTAGATTTGGCCCACAGGCCACTGTTTGCCTAACACAGCATTATGGACTAATGAAATACTGGTCTGCACCTGACCCATGCCTGTTTACAAAATAAAACTATTTACAAAATAAAGATGGATACAGTTATCACAGCACAGGATCTGCCAGTAGGGCACATTCTAGTTTAAATTCAACAAAATTCCACTAAAATGTCTAAATTAATGATACCAGCTTCCCACACCAGCATACACCTGTGCACAAGTTATAAAACAAATGAAGTCAAATTGCAGTTACGTACTTTTTCAAATGTTTTCTGTAATATTTAGAGCGTCAACAAAAAATTGACAATGCATTTCCACAAACTGATACTTCTGCTGTGCCACTTTCAAAAGAGATGAATGCTCTCACGGGAATGACATACAGTATTTTTAGTTGAATACAAGTAATAATGTTTGTTTAGCACAAACGCTGAAATTTAATGGAGTCAAGATCATGAACCTGTACCCTCTACCCATACTTTAGTAATACACCCTCAGATGGGACGACATACTAACAACACTTTGGCAGGGACAGGGGAAACTTGCCTCAGTGGCTGGGGCTGCGCAGTTTGTCGAGGCCACAGGACAGACCCTTGAAGCCAGCTTTTTCGCCTTGCCTGCCTGTCTGTCACTCTCTTTCTCTCTGGCTCAGAGGCTCACTTTATTGTCTCTGTCAGTTTTGAACCGGTGGTTTGCCTCCACTCACTGTCACCCCTCTGTCAGGCCGTGACCGATAAAGCTAGCACCAGCGCTAATCTCCCCTTCTCCAGCTCCGTTGGCTGTTCCTGGACTCCATTCCACCGCTAATTAGCTCTTCAGAGATTTCTCTTCATGGAAGCAGGGGGCTGGTGGTGAAGTGTTGGGGGCTTGAGGGGCAGGGTGGGGTAAGGAGAGAAGAGGCAGAGGGATGTAGAGGAGTGTGTGTGGAGGAGCGACTTTTATTGGATATCATGGCTCCAATGATAGTGCTCTAATTCTTGTACTGACAGACCTAGTGGAGTCCAAGACATAGATAGATAGATAGATAGATAGATAGATAGATAGATAGATAGATAGATAGATAGGTGGATGCTATGTAGTACAACCTGCAAAATGTGTTAAGGCTTTGGTAAAATAGAGGGTGATGTGCAGAGGTGTCTCACTAATGTCCTGTCTCTGCAGGGCCAGCATAACCACTGCAAGTCCTCAGGTGATTAACATGTTGGCAGGGGTTCCTACATGAAAAGACCCCTGTTTCTTTGTCTTCTGGTGTGTAAATATTGTGCTAGCGGAATATGAAAGTAGTGCAACTATAAGGTACAAAAACATAGGGAGAAAAGATCAAGAGTGGGTCTCACATCAAGGAGGACCCTGAGGATGTCTTTGTTGTCAACTTCAGAAGGGGGAAGAGAGCAGCAGAGGAGGAAACTGGCAGAGGGGGGAAAGATGCCAGAGAGAGCTCAAAGGATTCGGTCTGGGCAAGGTGATCGGTATTCCTCGGCAGTCTGCCTTCTGGCTCAGATCAGTGGGAGTAAGCTGGCAGCCAAGCCAGAGGGCATAACAGCGCAAACACACCTTCAGCACTACACTGCTAGAGGCTCGGCTTCACAATCTGGAGGGGCGGGAGTTGGAGGGAGAGACAGAGGGGAGAGCTGGAGAAAATAAATAAACTGTAATTATCTTCAAATCATCAACCACTGACATCCATTGTAAATATGTGCATGCCTGTATGTGCACATATTCCGGCACAAGCCATAATGCATCACCTGCTGTTGTGTCAAAATAATATTTCTTTAGATGAAATGCAGCTGTGGGTTCTGTGTGGTGAAGGTACTGAGGTCACAAGTCAGGCAGACTCATCCTCAGGCCAGCGATGTCGTGTCCACTCACATCACCACCTCGCTCTTGGATGACGTCCAGAAACCGTCAATGTGCGATGAGCGGGGTGACTCTGCCCCTCTTCAAGGACTTCCTACCGCCATGCTGGGACACAAGCCCGACACACTCCTTGCGTTAGACACCTACATGGCCCATGCTGATGTTCCGTTACAGTTCCGACTAAAGGTCTAAACAGTTACCCGATGGGTGGGCAGAACTGGGCAGGGCACGCCAATGAAGTGTTCACGCAGACTCAAAGTGTTGTGACAGGCACCAGATGTCCTGGCAAAGGCCAGCTGTTTCCACGGACGACCACTTCCCCACACACACACACACACACACACACACACACACACACACACACACATTGCACTCAGCCCTGATATAAATTCCATGCAGTGCGTGTCCCAAAGCACCTGTGGTCTGACACACAGTTAAGTGGACTGTCCATTCTGCTATCACACAAATGCTCTGCTACACACGCTTAGCTTCATACCCCAGCAAAAAAAAAAAGTCTCCCTATCTTTTGCCACCTGATAATAAAAAAATGAATAACAATATTCCCCCAAAGTCGATTACAATTTTTTATTACCTGACATCATACTGACTGTAGCACTTTGACAAGAAAATACAGAGATGAGCCAATCACTTTTTACATAGAAGTCAGTTCTGATTATTCTTAAACTCCTGCAGACACCTTCAGCTCCTCGTGCCTTCAGGTGAAGGGAGCTCCATTAGAGTTCGCAGTCTGTTAAACTGACATTTTCATCCACTGTATCTGTCCACACCATTGGTTAAGTCCTTCTTTTGTGTGCTATTTCATGTTTTGTTTTCTGAAATGTGAAATATATCTCCACCGCATGTGTCATCTTGTGCTCACATGCTCCCCAAATTGATGCCTCCCCAACTTTAAAGAGTATGCTAACATCCTTAGTTTAGTATTCACAGATATAAATTAAAATTATAAGGGTGTAAAAATACATTATATGAAAAATAAAAAGCTATTTCGGATTTTTTTGTCTTCTCCTTAAAGTGCACTTTTCCTCAGAATAAATCCGTTTAACACAATTTAACAATTTATTTGTACTCTCATTTTAAGCTGTGGCCATTTATGGCAGCCTTAAAAGGTAAGTAAAGTAAGTAAGTGGTTACACCCACCACTGCATTTGTAATGAGATTCATTAGTAGAAGAGTTTAAACGGTACATTTTAAGTAATGTTACGCTGTTATTTCTAAGTCCTCCTAAAGACTGTTAGTCACTGAATAAGTTACTTTGCAAAAGTGTTATGTCCATTTCAAGGTACTTCAAGTTGATATAGTGTCTGTTGGTTTCGCATCTAGTCAGTACATTATCCCTGCAGGCATGCAAAACATTGATTATTCTGAATAACACATGAAATGTTCATTATACTGGGCACAATTTCAGTGAGAATGCTATCAATAAAAAAAGAGGTCTTTAATATAAATCCGTATTGACTTTTAACTTATGTTAAGGATTTTGGCCACAAACATAAAACTAACTTGGTTGAAGTAAACGTTTAAAAAAAAAAGAAAACTATTTCTAAATCTTCCCTTTCACTATTTATCCCAAATATAATTACATACCCATGAAGTTAGACCTTGAGTTTCTGTTAGAGCCAATGTGTAGAGAAACTAATTTAAAAGATATGACTACATTTTTAATGTGTTAAATCCAATACGCATTTAATGATGAATAATCTTCATTATTATTCTATATCTTAGATAATGTAGTGTTGTAATTGATCAATATGATGCCATCTCAAACCTTCGGTAATATCCGTGGAGACTTTCAAGTGCATCACTCTTCAAGGCTGATAACTAAAGTATCATCCGTGTTGGCTCAACAGAAGATTGCCATTCTGCTTGTGCCTTTCAACCTCATGAACAGATCATAAGCAAGTTCTCTCCTTTGGATGAAGTCCTTGCTGTTTAAGGCTTTAAGTGGAATCTTAATGTGTGTTTTTCCCTCTACTGAACAACCCTTATATTTCCTGCTGCACAAGGTCAACACATCCACATGGTCTGAGATGGAATTAAATAAATAACTGCAAGAAACAATTAGCAATGCATCAATAGTCAGATCAATAGTGATGTTGGTAATTATCACTTTTGGGATAGGGGAGATGGTCTTTCCTTATTGATGCTCTCTAATTCACGGGTATAACCTCAGGGCCTGAAGAATAAATCAAAACACATCAAGGTAAACCACATTCCCAATTCCTTTATGACAGATGTGAATAAATATTGCTCTGTAATTTAAAATATTAAAACCTGAACTTAGCATGCACGGACATGGTGTTATGGTCATCATGAACTGTTTTATATTTTGACACCAGCTTTGATTAGGTCTTTATGCTTCAATCAGTGAGTGCAGATTTATTCTCATTAAAGGTTGTGAAAACATATTTAGAAAAAATTCAACAAATGCAATTCATCAATTTAAGAATCTTGTTTGAAATAATCAGATAACTGAGAAAAAGGCTAATATGTTTTATGTGACTACAAAATAGAAAATTTGTGATTTTTATTTCATGTGATAGCTAATATCCACTATCCACCTCTTAATGTGTTGTTGAATCAATATTTCTCATATCAATGACACTACTATTTTTTATTATTTGGGTGCGACAAATTGTATGTTTTTGCAAATTAAATTTGCAATTTAAACCAATTTATGTAAACCGCCCTTGCTTAAAAAAAAAATTCCTGCCCTGGCATATCGTCTAATGAAATGTGACACCTTATTTAATTTTAGGCAATTTATTTCAGGCTGAATGAAGAAAACTGATGTTAAATCAACATTGACCGAGTCGGAACCTTCACACATTACCCCCATATCACAGTAAGTAAAAAGTAAGTGTCCTTTGCTCTACACCAGAACAAAAAGCTACACTCCCAGAACATTTAAGCAAAGACTTAGGCTACATCTAATTGGCAGTGTGTTTCACAGAACTGCGCTCCAATTAAATTGTAGCCGTAGAAGGCTGGGAGGCCCTGGAAAAAAAATTAAACATTTTTATTCCATCCATTTACTTTTTAAAATCAAGACTTGTTAAGTTATGCAGCACTGAATTCATGTCCAGCCTCTGCAGGGTTCAAATGGCAAAAGAATGTGAATATCTTATGTTTGGAAATTAAGGGGATTATAGCAGACAGTACAACTACTGTACTGGGTCTGCAACAAACGATTATCTTCCCAAATAATAAGTTAATTATTTGGTTGATAAAATGTCAGAAAATATTGAAAATGATCATCACTGTATCCTGCAGTGATGATCGTATTGAAATTGATCATCACTGTATCCTGCAGATCCCAGGTTTCAGCTTCAAGCTGGTAATTTTCTCTGATAAACAGTCCAACACGCAAAGGCACTCGTATTTGTATCACAAAAGACAGAAAAAAGCAGGAAATCCTCACATTTGAGAAGCTGGAGCCAATGTTTTTAAGCAACTATGAAAATACTTTCTGGTTAATTTTCTATTATTATAATCAGTATATCAGTGTGATATTTAGCTGTGCATTGGTCTCCTGTCACCCAAGGTCTGGCTAACTTGCTCTGGTGCCTACTCCGCTGTGTCATTAAGGGATAAAGCCAGTGCTCAAACTACATGATGAGATCTATGTATTGTACACATTTATTTCATACTATTGACAAAATGGACTTAAAAGGAACGAAAAATTGTGAAGTCCTCCATATATGATTAAATTATGATTCCTCTTCATTCAGCGTTTTCTCTGTTGATGTGTGACGTTCCCAATACAGCATGCTCACCGTTTGCCTCTTTATTCTTCCCTAAGACGCTGGTGCGATCCCTGACCATCAACTCTCCCAAGAGAGACCTTGCTACCGTTTATTTTCAGTGAAACCAGAATGAGTTGGCTCAGGTTTTCAGCTTTAGGCCTAATTTTAGCTTTGTCCCAGCTTACCTCTGAGCTCTCCCAAGAACCAGACTCTCTCCAGACACACAGGAGAACATTGCGAGGCTGTGCACCATCTGAGCCTGGGCCCCTCAGGCCCCTGCGGTATCAATAATGCAGACATGACCACACTGATTGGAGGAGACAACTGGTGTTTAGAAGGAGCAAACCCAAAAGAGTGCTCCATCGCTACACAAGTTAACACTGCTCCCTGTCTGCCACTGATTTAGATGTACAGCTGCTGGAATGATAGCTCGGCTTTGTGCAAAAGCTTCGCCGCCATGGGTGTGCTAATGCGTGTACGGGCATGGGCGTGTATGTGCGCGCGCATACACGCACACCTAGGCACTTGAGCACGCTCAGCCACCCAGGTGAGGGAAGGCACACACAACATCCAGCCTTGTTGATGGGTCCATTGATTTTTGAAGACCTCACTCCTTCTTCCCTTTTTCTTTGATTATTAATTCACAGAAGCAAAAGAGAACTGCCCAGTGCTTTTAAATCTTAACTGCTCACTGAAGTACCATCTATGGGGGAGATGTACCCTACAGTGGGTATATTTGTGTTTGATACAGGCAATTAATAATAAAAAGTTCATTTCAAGTCATTCAGTTTTTACTGCTATAACCGGTAGCATAGCACTATTACTGCCCCACATTAGCCTTGTCATATTTCTCAGCATTGTTATTTTACATACCATGTACCATTTAAAGCCAAAATATCAAATAAAAGTTTAATTGGAGGATACACGCTTACAGGAATTCTATGTCTATAGGATATATTGGCTGTAAAAAAGTTACTTCCTCAACAGTCTGGCATGATGATGAAATCCGAGTGTAAGCGCTCGGTGCTGGGTAACGGCCAAAGGATAAGAAGTGATGGGTGTTGGGAAATAGCCAAGCTGACCAACTGGACTCTGAGGAATTAAGATTTTCCCTGGCTGAGGGGTTTTTGAAAGTTATAAATGGTTTTTTCATATTGAGAGGATATAGTGTAATACTGTATATTTGGCATTTATTTTGTTAATATATGGAAGAGAAGACTGTGACTGTGTGAAAGTGGTTAGAAGGCTGTGTCTGATCTTTTCCTGCTCTTCTTTTATCATCAGGTGTCCAGTTTTGTCATTTCCAAAATTATTCACTAGAGGGAGCAAATACAAAGCTCTTTGGTCTCTCCACACTGAGAAGATAAATGAGGACAAAACACTCTGTTGATTGTTTGTACTCGCCATGATCAAATACTGTGCACAATGAGAAAATATGCAAATTACAGTTCAAGCTCTGTAAATTTTAGAAAGTCACTTCACAGTCTTCCTACTATTTTCCTTCAATGCTATAGTTTCTGTTAGACAAATAGTTCCTTCTGAGAGACTGTGAAACTTTGAAAACTTTTCATTTTGGATGAAGAACATTCACAAATGGCAGGGGGCAACAAGGTTTTCTCCAAAGCAGAGCCACTGAATGTTTGTACCTCCCAAAGAAGATTTCTCGAAGGGAGTGCAGCTCAATACTGCATGCTGGGATCTTTTTGATCAGTTGACTTAGCAGCGTTTGTTTGTCCGATGTTGTGATGCCGCTGATTAGTGAAGATGGATTAATGAATCATAAAAAGACACGTTAGAAGTGTCTTCTCTGAGGGACACATCTATTAATCTGCAAAGAAACTCATAATGCATTTTTCACTTCACTTCTCTGCATAATTAGACATATTGATGAATATTAACAATTAAGTCTTTCAAATTTCTTATTTTATCTGACGCCAGATAAAGACTGCTGCTCTTAGTGAATTAATTCCTGAGGTGCTCCTTTCTGAAACATCTAAGATTCACCCAGAAGGCTGTGCTCTGCTTGCTCCATGCTAGCTCTGGGCTCCATATACAACCCCCCCCCCGTCTCTGTATCCCTCAAGTAGCACCCACCCTTCCTCTCTTCCTTTTTTCCTTTTTCCCCCCTCCATGATTTTTTTTCTTTTTGCTTGTTTGATATATTTCTTTCCACCCCACCACCACCATATTCAAAGACTTATACAATATACATGTTCCATCTGGTCAAACTTGGTGAACTTAAATATACCTGTCAAGTGCAACTTTAAAGTTTCCCTCGCAACCTCTACTGGGTCTCGCCCAATCCACCAAGGCTTTAATTAAAAAGCAGCCCCAGTTCCAGGATGTGCTTCTAAATGAGGGAGTTTGCGCTGGCAGACGAGGAGCTGGGGTCTTGCAGTGGGACCCGGCTTGTGGCTTTCATCACTTCCACTCCACAGCTCTGAAGTTCCGGAGAGGCATCTGTCTGACTTGAATTGGAAAGATGGAGAGATACACAGTGAGGGAAATTTAGAGAGGAGAAATTGAAGAAGCCAGGCTGATACTTTCCTTTTGTTCTGACTGTGCAGACGGAAAGTGAAATGTTAAAGGTAGACTATTTTTTTTCTGCATTAACGCAAGACTTTCGCACACAAGTGATTGCCTGTTATGAAATTTACCAATGAAATAAACCAATTTCAACCATTCAACCAATTTTCAACCCTTTTTTTAAAATTTTCTGTTAAGGTTAAATGTTAACACTGCTTTTGAAAAATGAAAATGAAAAAATCATTACATTTTTATCTCTGAATGTTAAAAAAATACACGAGGCAACACTGAAATAATCAGAAATGTAATGCTGAATTAGTTTAAAAGCATTCATACAGCCGTTGTGGCCATTTGTATATTTCCGCAAATCGAAAAGTATTGACACCAGCTATGAATGGGTTCAATGAACATGCACGACGCAAGTGGAATAATGGAAATGTTTTCATTCTGGAAGCCCATTATCGAAAGTACAAAAAGTCCACGCAAACAACCCTCTGTGTTGATCAGGGTTTTCCTTTGCATAGAAAAGTCTGTCAAGATTTGCCACCACACCGCGGGACATTCTTGAAAACCAAGCAACTGTGACATCTAGTGGACGTATCCCTAAAATGCAGTATTACAGGAAAATGTTGTAAAAATCTCTGTGCACCCATAAAAAAACTTGTCAGATTTCAGAGCTGGGACCTACAAGGTTGAAAGAAATTTCACGCCCCTCTAGGCAGAAGCCCATAAAGGTTTATGACAAAAATAATGTCCCCCATGCATAACAACATTCAAAAATCATGAACGAAGGTAGATATAGATTAATGCAGATTTCAAGCTCACAAATACTTTTTTCTACAGGGAGGGAGGTAAAATAAAAGCAGAATTTAATTTACAAAATGTAAATTGTCTATTATATACGCCAACGATAGGGAAGATATTGTGCACTAATGAGAAAAACGCTTGTTGGAAGTGATCGGACCTCACACATCCAAGGATTAGACCAGCGGGTCCCAACCTGGGGTTTGAGGACACCCTTCAAGGGGTCGCAAGATCAATTTTAGTGGTCACAATATGATTAACAAGACAGATGAAAGACAAACAAACCCGTGTCTGCTGCCTAAAATTAGTTTATCTTTACTAACGTTTCATTTCTCTTCATTTTCATGTGAACTACTGAATAGTTTAACCCCTTCAGGCCTATAAATCATATTCAGATAACCTCTGGTTTAGACATTATACAATTCTAATTTAATTGTAGTGTTTAATGTTGAAAGCACCATGATTTCTCCAATTCTATCATTAGTTTTATTACTGTTTATAGAAACTGTCTTTTGATGCTTTAGAAATCAAAAGGCCCCAAACGTCATCCGGAGCTTGACGATTCCAGGCAGAGAGCCAAAGCCCACTGAACCCTGTGAGAGGTTAGATATTTCTCACGCATGTCTGTAGCTGGTCTTCCAGCATATTTTTTGCCTAAAGTCTGTGCTTGAGTTATTTATCGCCAACAACACATTGCACCACAGGGGCATTTCCAAAAACTCACAGCATATCCGTGGTGCTGCCGCTGCAAGTTCAACATCCTAGTGGACAGTACATGTTGGCCGGAAGGCTTAACCATAGTATGGTTGCACAGTCGCCCTGATGTCACTTTGATAAAGATGATGGTAGAAACGATTGTAAACATAGCTTTCACTTTTTTTCCCTTTAGCACACAGGCAAGTGGTAGATGTGCCCCAGCTGAATGGTTACGTATCTGTCTCCCCTATAGTTTCCTTATGTGCATCAGCTGTTCCTCTCTGATGAGGGGCATCAAAGGAGCGGGTTCGAATAACAAATAACTTAGGCAGTCATATCTATGCATGGACATGTGGAGGGAGTCAGTGCCATTACATAATCAGGCCCGGTTCCCTCGCTCATTTTTTAAATCCAGATTCTATACCGGGCAGCTGATAGACTGTTGCCTCCATGCAGCTGAAAGAGGAACACAAACACATGCAGGGCTCAGTTGCTATACGATACGCACTAGGATTTGACCCTGTGTATTCCCTCTTCTCGTAGGAGGCTTATTGGCAGAAAATGTGTTTCAGATGGAATGGCTTCCCGAGCCACAGTTTTTCTGCTTTTTCCCGTAGCTCTCGTTTTAACTCTTCGGATGCAACATTATCTTCACAGACAGTGTGATCGCCAGCGTCATTGTGCTGAATTATGTTATTAAGTTTTCCTTTTCAAAGTTAATAAATCATTTGCTTTGCCTTCACGATGCTGCAAATATTTGCTGTCATTTGACAAAGTTAATAGCAAAACTAAATAACAAAACAAACTCATTACAACCAAATAAAATATTTGCAATGCCAGAGAGGGTCAGCATAGAAACTCTTCCCCAGAGTGACCATTTTACAGCAGTCATTTTCACAAAATGTTTATGTGATAGCTGCCACATTAATCTTTGAAAGCAGATGCATTACTCTGTTTAGGAAACAGAATGCCGTATATTTGTATGAACTTGCGTGAATTCAGACCAGTGTTTAGCATTCTCTTGCCATTTAATCTTTTATCTTTAATCCTGCCATCAACACACCAAGGAACCATTCCAGCCCTTCAAGCTTTTACCTATTAAGTGCTACCATATGCAGGGTAGAAGGCACTATTGAAGCTGTCACATGTTTGCAATTATGCGCTACAGAAGTAATCACAAAAGCGCTGGCGGTTGGTTAACACAAGCGAAAAAACACAACATTTTATGCTGGGAAAAATTCTGTGACAACTATTTTACTCTGACTTTCAAGCTAAAATAGTTGGAACCATTTAATATAGGTACAACTATTTTATCTATTATTTAATTACTTTAACTATTTTAGCTACTATTTAAATAGTAGTTAAATAGTATTGAAATGGTACCCAGATTTTCAGTGTAAAACAATGAGACCTTTGTGTGCTTTGGCTGATTAGTGATAGATCTGTTGGCTGACATTTGTTGGACAAAATGTTAGTTTATCAGTGTCTGCACTCTTCAACCGATGTCAGCCGTACTGTGACAGCCTGTTTTCATTTCTATAAGCTCTGGGACTCACCATGTGTATAATAAATCATAACAGTCCCTATAATCACTCTGTTTCTTGTCTGACTGGTCGGTGTACATTCTTGTGCATGCTTTCGTGCTTCTGGTGTGCTTCAGCCGTGTCTGTGCCACCAACTTTGCTAGCTTTCAAGACTAAGTCTTGCTTGTTTGTATGCTGTCCCTTTTTTTTTTTTTTTTTAATGTTTTTTGGTTTTTTTGTTTCTTCTTTGCAATTATAATGTTTACAGCTTTGTACTCAGAGGTTTTGTTGATAAAAAGGATCATATGAACCAAAGTGTAGTTTGGGGCCTACTTATGAGACACAAGTGTCCTCGTTGCTTTTTAAAATCTCAATCTAAATTGTTGGTGGCTTTATTAGTAGCATGGACGATACTGCATTATGCAACTTTTAATAAGTGTGTTTGTGGGAAATGGTTGGATAGCTGAAATGCTACTGACTCAAGGACTTGCTTGGAATAAAAATATATCTATATCTGATAAGCAATGAAAAGGCAATAAACCAGATTTATCAGAATTGATTACTACAATTTGCATTTTTTTTTTGTTTGTTTGTTTGTTTGTTTTTTTGACATGGTGTAAAATCTAGCATAACATAGTCTGTGTGTATCTGTGTATAAAGTATGTGATTCAAACTAAAAAGGATCTTCTTTAATTTTATCTTATTTATATAAAACATAAACAGTTTTCTGGATAACAAACCTATTTGCCTCTCCGTCATAGCGAGACATTTCCACCATTCCTTTGCAGAGCTGAGGCCATAAAGAGAAGAAACAGAAGGACAAGACTCGGTTAGAGATGACATTTTAGCAAGATCAAACCCAGCTCTGATTTCATTTACGTCTTCTATCTCTAAAACATGCATCCTGTAAACACGCACCAGCAGACTGCCACATGCACAAAAACACACTCACACACATTCTTTCTATTTGTTTCCCTCTACACTCCCTCATAGATTCAGTCCAGACCTCCTTCTGTTCCCATCATTCATATATTCCAGTGGCCTACTTGGAAATTAGAAGATACATGAATGAAAGAAACAACATGCGGTTCAAACAGTCCCTTATGTAGTGGTCTACACAGACAGTTAAGCCAAGTAAGGGAAGCAAAACAAGACTATACATACACACACATATACACACACACACACGCACAAAATGTTTTCCTAGTGTAATTAAATCATCCATACTCGCCCCATTCGACCTCCCTTGATGATTTAGGGGCCCACACTGTGAGTCCCCGCAGGTCACAGGGGTTGCTGTTTTCCTTGGACATGTTTCATGAGACTGCATCTGTTCTCTCTGGGAATTAGGTCCTTTGAAAAAAAAAAAAATGAAAGAAAAAATCCAGATCTCCATCACACAGGGATCTCCATCACACAGTGAGGAAGATCTTGCAATATGCTAGAGGTCATCTTGGGTCTTCTCATGTTTGCCCTGTTTATGTTTTATTAAAGAACTTACAATGGTTGTATTCACAGGACAATGAGTTTTGGACAAGAGGACTTCTTGAATTTGTCTACGTCTTATTCCTTGTCTGTATCACAAGGGGAGCAGGGAGGTTATTCCTTGTTTATGGTAAACTGAGATAAACTGAAGGTCCAAAAGTGAAGGGAGTTGAAATTGAATATTTGAAAAATCACAAACAGGCAGATTACCAAAATTTAGAATGTAGCATTTTTTCACTTCCATCTGGAAGGTTTTTCTGTCTTTCTGCATACCCTGGAGTTTGTATTTTAAAATTCTTCCATTAACAAACTCGATGAGCACGGAATGCCTCACTCAGAGAACAATACAAGACAAATAAACTATGAAATGTAATTTGGCTCTGATCTTGTAAGACTTTCCAAGTTATTGATACAATCTTAAAGTCAATCTTTAAGTCATCTGACAATCACAATTTTAGTCAACGTGCTTGACTTTAATTGAGAGTGTGTCAAGAGAAGTGATTTACAAAAAATAAAAATCCCACACGTACAGCAGCTGGGTCAGGAGCTACTGTAAGTTATAATGGTGCATGAACTGTTCAGAACATTTATGGTTTAAATGTTTTAAATGTTGTAGCTGAACACAGTTTGGAAAGTAAATACTGTTGGCCAGTATTCCAAGAATTCTAACACTAAATTCTAATGGTATCTATTAGAAATGCTTTGAACCTGGACTAGAAGAAGGGTGGACCTTCTGCTACTGTGCAGCTGCGAGCCCCTCCTCAGGTCAGACATATTGATGAGTCGCCCATTTGAGTCGAGAGCCAGCAAACGTGGGTCATTAGATTGGCTGCCGTGGCCATGACACCAGATGGAGGTGGAGGTATGGCTGTAGGCTCTAATGTGACCCATGATATCTAAACATGTAATCCACCCTCCTCTGAAGGTCCCTAACCGCAGCAAGCCTCTGATGCCGCTCCACTGATCTCTACCTCCTGACCTCGGTGCACCTTAAAATGTTTCACAAATAAATAAATATGCGACATGATGCATTATACGGCAAGTAAGGGGAGGTGAAGCGACTTCCAAAGTACTGATCCACCTTGGCTTCTTGTTGATGACGTCTGTGTTGTTTGCTCAGTATGAAAGAGTGGAGTCAGTGTATGGATTTTTTCATACTGTTAGTTCAACAAGAATAGATATAATCGAATTGTCTTAAATGAGACTATGTAACATGAGAGATTCATGAGGTTAAGAGTAGCTTTGAGAAGTATGATCTCAAATGTAAACCAGACTTATGGACAACAATTACAGAGGCGCAGTTATGTCTTTGTCCCGGTACTCTTGATGTTATGAGGCAAAGGTAATTAAATGATGATACAAAACTGAAGGACACAATTATGAAGATAAAGCAAAATATAAATGCTGATTTGCAAAATTGTCCACTTATTAAAGATGCATTGGTTTGATTTCGGAAGTGGACACAGTAAAGTTTTCTGGACCCAACAACTAACACATCATGTTTAAATTAGTCTTCATACTTGAATCATTTTCAACATTTTCAACAGCGGCAGCCTATTGTGGATACCCTGGGTCAGAAATTCAATATCTGTTAAATTCATCACACCGTTAAAGGCTCACGAAGAGTTCCATATAGCAACTGGTTGGTGGTGATAATTGAGTTGCATGAGGATGGATGGATGTACTCCAGCTTTTGTGCTATACTGTACCGTACTTTACCGTATGTACATTGTATTTTATGTGAGCTTATGTGGTATATATTGAGCCTACAGTACGTGGAGGGTCTGAGCATAGTGTATAAACATTTATAGTACATGTTTATATGTGCTTTATTATGTCTTAGGTCTCCTTTAAATTCTTTTTGTATTCTTTTTTGTATTCAATGTTCATACGGATGTAAGTCTTGTTTTGCACATAAAAAGACTTTTTAACTCACCAACTCTCAATTTTTGCTCTAATTCTTGTACTTGCTTTGTTTATACTGCTGGTGTCTTTTAGAATTATAATTTCCATAACTGTGCATGCCCATATTAAAAATAATAAAAATATTATTTATGTTTTCAAGATATAAACACTTAAAGGCAATAAGTTAGTAAGTCAGTGTCTTTATTATTGTTTTTCAAGAAACTGGAGCTTTGTTGATATAACTAGATAAAGAATACACGGGCTGCTTCACTCCAGATTTGTCCTGGCACAGCCGTGTATAAAATTTAAGCCATTTACTGACATTTTTGATGGTCTTTAACATTTCTGGTTATCACAGTTTCACACACAGCAGCCCTGTCTTGTGGAAGAACATTCAATGTAAACAAGCACAGGAAATGATGATGATAATGATGATGTCCACTCATAGTTTTCAGCAGCCTGTTCTTGGCTCTCGGCTAGTTTGACAGAGTTTATTCCCTTTGCAAGTAATTTGAGTGTTGACACATTAGCTGCCTGACTGTACTTAATCCTTGCGTGAATAGTCATAGATGGAACTGAAAAAACAACCCCAGCTTGTTACAGTCAGACTGTTTGGAGACAACACATATTGGCATATAACATTTTAGCGCCGGTCTCAGTGAGATAAGCATCACAAAATATTGCATGATATTTCAGATAAGAAGGCTTTGAGCTGTGTAAACTTGCACTTCCTCAGTCTTTACCAACCCAGCATACCTCAACGAAACCTCTCAGAGAAACCCACCCTACAAAAAAGCGCAGATCCTGCATTTAATGACCTGTATCTCCAAACATACAGTGCCTGGCAGTGCCCATTTCCTCAAGCTCTGATCATCGAGCACGGGAAACGCCAGTTAATGTGAAAGGCCGGGTCAGTATTACTCAGTCACATCACACAGTTTGATTTCATGAGTGATAAGGCAAGTAGCAGGGAACCGACTCTCAAGAAACTCTTGGTACTACTGCATAGAAAAAGGACACATGCATATGTTGCATTATGGTTCATAATTTTTACAATTATATATATATATATATATATGTTTATGATTTGCCACTCAATTAATTATCATATGTTTATTAATATTATGACTATTATTATTATTAATGGCATAGAGATCAAGTTGTTGCTGTGCATCAACAGGAGACATTTTGGGTTGCCAGGTTGTGAGCCCAAATTTGAGAGAAGGATCCCATTGTCTCTTTAGCTGTTTTAGCTGTAATGTGAGAGGGATCCCAACCAATTATGAGCCCACAAAAAAAGCTGGACTCTGCAGTTCCCTTGCACTAGGGAGCTTTAGGCATCTTTCAGGTCATTGTTTTGGTTTTACAGCCCACAGTTTTACTGTTTTTGGTTCAGCCTCACCGCTCTCATCAATGTTGTTTTTCAGCCACTGTGGGCAGATCTAAAAAAAAAAAAAAAAAAACACTGAACACAACCTTCCCAGTACCAAACTGCAGACAAAGTTAGCCACCAGCTGGTGAACATAGCAGACTATTAAGCAACTAAAGATCTAGATCTAAAAAATGTATTAATATTGCTTTAAATGTACATCATCTAGATCAAAACATTTTTCTTAATGACTTACTACAAGTTACAACTGCAGTCTTGATGGTTTATTGCAACATAGAAAACATACAGTACAACCCATTATTAATTAAGTGTTATGTTCTAACACTTTATAAGTTATTGAAAACTGGAAAAACCCCAAACAAAAAATTGCACATCTGTAAAGCATAAATGATTCAATAACCTATAACTCAGCGAGCGAAGAGACAATTAAAACCTTTAAACGTATGCCATATTGTACAGGATTACCACAAAGTCATATAAATATATAATAAATATCGTGCCCGTCAACTGCTTCTGCATGTTAAAGTGGCCTTTTCGGTTTTGTGTTTCAGTTTGAAAACAAGCTTCCTGGTTTTAATTGTCTACACAGGTGGGCCTCTAAGTATCCTTTGACCCTCAGGGCCAAATAAGGGCCCCATTACGAGAGTCAAAGGTCAGTTTGGTGCTTGAGGCTAACTGATTTGAGTGGTGCTTAAATATGCATATCCCATGAATCACAGCCATCACAGCTAATCAGTGTGATTATCCATGTATGATAACACATAAGGGCATCAAAGGTATTGTCTTTTATTTTATTTTTTTTTGTGTTATAGATTTATGGTGAACTGTTTTTTACTCAATAAACCGTGGGGTATTAAGAAGATGTC
Source organism: Xiphias gladius (assembly GCF_016859285.1). Lineage (NCBI taxonomy): Eukaryota > Metazoa > Chordata > Actinopteri > Istiophoriformes > Xiphiidae > Xiphias > Xiphias gladius. The sequence goes on along the minus strand of NC_053414.1, from coordinate 11,913,245 downwards.
ATTTTGTTTAAGTCAGTGTGTGTAAATGGTTACAGCTAAATACAACTTCTCTTAGCACAGGCCTTTATGAACGATCAGAATAAAAAAACAACATTACAAGGTGCTCTGTAGATACCCAGACCACAAACAGACTAATACACATTCAAGACACATCACGTATGATATCTCAGCCTCTCGTCAGGGACACAATCTCTACCAGATGGTGTCAGTCTTCTCCCCTTTAACCTTTGACATCCCCTCTCTGTGTCCCTTACTCAGACACGCAAGAGAGAATGATAAGGTCTTAGGAGCTGCTGCTGCTGCTGGAGGAATAAAACTCAGAGGGCCATACAGTATGAAGGGCCAGATGATGCCAGGAAATCCCTGTAGTCTGTTAATCAACACAGACGATAAACACAATACGACCAGAGAAAGTAATGTACTATATCATGCATAAGTGGCCTACAACCACAGTTGGTAGCACTGCAGCTGTTTGACAACGTGATGACATGAGATGTCAATAAACATTTAGAAACACTGATTATAATCACAAAACAGTCCCTGTATTCATCTCGGGTGTTTTTAATTAAAAAATGGTGATGAATATGTGTTATCTGTGCTAAAGTTCAGCAGCCTTAAAGGGTTTTACCACATCATTCAGTGCTGTCTGATTTCTCTATCCAGTCTATAGCACTCAGGCCCACTGGTTCCTGCTGAAGATAAAGATATATATCTATCTATCTATCTATATATATAGATAGATAGATGTAGATATTGTTGAAAATACAATACATATAGAATATTGCCAGCCTTTATCCCAGTGTGAAGATAAAAAACAGAATTTTAATTTTTTAATTTTAATTTGCTCCTTTGCGTCACAATAACCTTGCAAATATACACTATAACTTCAACAGTGTGTATACATTGCCTGGCTAGTCTGACAGGTGCAACCCATACAAAAAGCATGTATGTGTGCATGTGTTAAAAATAAACTTTGTTTGAATGACCTTATTAACCCATCACAAAACAAAAATAGAAGCTTGATTACCCTTGAGTATGGTGGGACTATAGTGTCACTATTTTCTGGCAGTTGTAGCTCATTATTATATTTCATTAACTAATGCAGCTGTCATACGGCAAATCTTCAACCCAGAGCATATTTGCAGGTTTTATAGTTAATCGTTAATGTCAGTTCTGCCTCGTGAGTTTTAAACTGATTTTTACATTTTATTATTTGAAAACCTTATAACAGTAATCTACACTACATCCAATACAACTGTCCAGCTTTAAACTCTACTTTTATGATGCCTATAATGTTCAGTTGACACTCTCAAAGGTCAGTGGTGGCTGCATTATATTCAGAGGTGTTCCTAATATTCTGCCCTCTTTTTTTAAAATATGATGTTAGCAATAAACATATAATTGAATATACACATTTCATAAAATGTCAAGAAAACGGAACATTGTAGACTTTTTAACGGTAGAATTTATGGGAGAGCTGTTGAATTGAATTGCATTGTACCTAATAAAGTGGCCACAGAATGTACTGTATATTGCCATATAGTCATGAAGCAAAAATAGGATTTGTTCTGAATGAGGCCCCATGTAGCTGCATATTTTATATTAAACTAATATTTATAATGGTTTTCACCAGAACGCAACCTTGACTTTCACACGTAAATCCATCAGAAACGTAAAGTCTTCATATAAGGGAAAAGGCATCTTCTTCAAAATTTCTGCACGGCAGCCTGACAGAGGAATACAAATGGGCCCAGTGCCCTGCATCAAAACAGAACGCTGCCTGCAATCAAGGGAAATAAATGGCGGGATTAAGTGTTCTGGACAGAGCAGGGGGGCAAGGCAAGAGGTTGGTGCAGTTGAAATAGCAACTGGATATGATGGACAGTTGGGAACAGATTAGGGGGAAAGCATGCAAGGGGTTGGTGGACAAGGGAGCACCTCTTGACAGACTACCACCACATGGTACATGAATATACATTTACTAGACAGTGATTACGAAAGAAAGAATGCTTTTTGTGAATCTCTCAGTCTCAGCACTGACCGAGCAGACGGATGCAGTTATAAGGTGAACCACAGTACATTTAAATTGTCATCTCATATCAGCTCTTTATCAGGAAACACGTTTGAACTGAGCAGCACCTGGAAGTTCAACAAGGAAACTCCATCAGTCTCTCTTGATTGAGTTCAGTTTGGAAATTACCTTCAGTTCACGTTGGCCGCATGGTCTTTACAGCTGTATTTACAAATAGCATGCCAAGTTCAGATTGTCCACAGATGTTTTTCCAATGTAGCCCACATGAAGTAAAGACAAAGTGTTGATCGCAGCTTTAATGGCAGTGTATATCTTTTCATGAGCCTTACAACACAACAGCTTCATACTAATTAGAAGTTTGCACCGAATATACCCAAAGATAACTATGTTTAAAAATTACTGCAGCACAACACGTCTAATATCTGATTTTTGTACTTCAAAACAGACCCGTTTGCTTGTCTGACATACATGGACTTATAATTATGTCGCAGACATTTTGAGCAAGCACTCATGAGCTATCTGATAGGGGAAAGCAAAGTGCGATGGGCTAGGACTCTTGCGTTTATCAGCACGTTTTGGGCTGTCTGACAAGAGCCAGATTGTAAGCAGGAATGCGTCCTAGGCTGTAACTGACTCCACTATCAGTTTCCCTGTCATCTAAGAGCTCTGTGTTAAGCATATGTAAACTACAAGCATTGTATGCTATGGCAACCGTTTTGAAAATTAATAGCAAAGCAATAGGAGTTGGCTTAGTACAAATTGGATCTAAAATCCTTGTCCTCCTGGAAGACAGCTTCTCACTTTACAGTTATAAATTGATATCATTGTGTTGCTGCTGTGCAATATAACACACTATCGTCACTTTAATGAACCGTTTCCTTCCCACAGTGTCACTTAATTGTTGGGCCACTTAGGTTAATTCTGCATTAGCTATAGCTGTAAAGTAGGTTAGCTACAACAAAACTACCTGGTAACATTAATTTCAAAGAGTTCTCTGAACATTTTGGGAAACATGCTTGCTTGCTAACTTAGATGAAAAGATCGACAATCAATTTCGTCTCCCTCCCTTGGTCCAGATCCCTTTTAGGCTAGCCTGGTACAAAGAATGGGAGCAGGGGTAAACAGCTGCCACCCTCCACCAAAACAGGAAAAACTACGCCTTCCAATGCTGTGTCTTGTTAACCATCAAACTAGACACTAATACTTCAAAGAGTCGGCCGGTCTGACTATCTAAAAGTCATTGTGCAGTCACTGTTACCGGACAGTAAATAGCTCTAGTAAGCAAAGTGCTAATTACACCACAACGTACTGATTTCTATTTCCACGTGTTGAATACACAAGATAAAACGTGGCAACACAACTCTGTCGACAACTTTGACAGATCGAATTTGGCCAAAGGTTTCCTCCTGTTTCCAGTGTTTGTGTTAAGCTAATGTTAGGCTGCACAGATGGTACAGATGACACCAGTATCAACATTCTCATCTACTTCACAGTAAAAAACCGAACAACCATATTTCCCAAAATCTAACAGTAATCCTTTAACAGGAGCACTATAGCCTGCCTTCCTGAATACTGTATACTATTTCTTCTAGGAATTAAGTTTATATAAAACTACAGCATTTTTACATAAGCCAAATCCATCCTTGAATGAATGTATTTTTTATTTATCAGTGCATCAGCAAAATACTAAATGGATATGCAAATTATTACCTGCTAACATTCATTTTAAGAAAGGAGCCTACTACTTATAAATGAAATGCTGTAATTGTGTCAGTGCATGAAAATACAGTGGGCCTCTAGTTTGAGTACAGTAGATCTGAGCTTTTATCGGCAGTGCAAAATCTGAGCAGATAAAGGTTGGGCTGCAAAAGCCGATGCATGGTTGACTTGGTACATCTGGCGAAAGTGGATAAAAATGTGGAACTGTTTAGAAATAACTGTTGTTTGGCGTGGGCTGTCCAACTGATATGAGCCATATTGTACTGACATCACAAAGTTTTATCACAGCTAAACATATGATATTTCACATCAAGTTCTGAGAGGCTATAGCTACATCAAGTTACAGTTTGTTTGCCTTTAAGCACAAGCTCCTTGACAATTGTCTCTCCTACGAATAATGTTATTGTAGCCCCAAAGAGACTCCAGAGACTCTAGATGGCATTGTATCCCGACAACCATTATTAGCAAATTTCTGTCTCGCACCTTTTTTACCTATTTAATCAATATTTGGTGAGCAAACCTCCAGGCTCAGTAGTGGCCCAAACTTTTATTTTTCCTCCTCTGTGTTTGCATCATGCAAAGCCACCACTGGAGTTCCCAAAACCTCTTTAGTTTTCCCAATAGGAACTATTTTGCTAATGCTGCTAGCCAGTTACAACAACACTACACAGAGCAGAATCATGAACAGGCACCACATTACTGTAATCTCTTACAAATGTTCCTTGTATTCGACATGATGATGTTCAAATTGGCAGTCGCATTCCCACCATATCCACAGCCTTAACTCCTCCCTGATTTCAGTTTGGTGCGCAGATGCCGGTAAGACTGAGTCATCCTCTGGAAGCGATTGAGTTTGGGAATTGTAAGGTGCTGTCTGAATGCAGTTCTCTGATACGAAACAGAGGAGCTCTGACATCAATACGATGCACATCAACAAGGCTGTTCCTGTTACTCTGGCTCCTAGGGTGGGAGATCAAGTGAAATAACTTGCAAAAGACTCATAATGGCCAATCTAAGTCAAGCAAAACACAGATCTCTAATGAAATGAGAAAAGACAGGACGAATAATAACTGCAAACAATTTGACTGTTGTCATGCTTTATATTTTATAACATACGCTCTTGAGGAAAACAGTTCCAAAGATAATCAACCCAGAGCTCCAAGAGCCCCAAATTAGCTGTTTCTGCAGATTTATCCCAAACTTATTCAAAATGTATCCCAAATCCTAAACTTGTAGAAAAATAACATCTTCTGTCAGTTACAATTAAGCACACACCTTCAGATAGCTTGAGGCCATACCAAAGAAAGTTGCCGGAACTTTACAACAACTGTATTCTTCTTAAGAACACCGACTTCTCCACAGGCTCTTTCCATCGGATATCATCACCACTGCTTTGACAAAGTTTCCCTCCTTCTACTTCAAGTAGTCTGTTAAAATTATATTGATTAAATTCAGATGAAGTCAGGTGCTGGCACTAATCAGGCTATCATGAAAATTCTGCCATCATGGTTCACATTTCTTTTTCTCTCATGCTGTAACTTTTTTATTTGTGTGAGCCATATGTCCCAAATTAATAAAGCCAGGCAGTATACTGAACCCTCTTCACTCTGTCACTGTTTGTCACAGTAGAATTGGCCTAAAACTTATTTTCTCTCTCCCTCTCCCTCTCTTCTTCTTTCTCCCTGTATCTTTTCCTCTCTGTTCTTTCTGTTTTTGCGCAAGTGTCCCAGTTAAGAAATTGCTTACATCCCACTCAGTCTGGGGCTGGATTGAAATTTCCCATAGGGTATGTACCAATATGCAGAGAGCACACTTCGACAGATGCCATCAGAGAACAAGCATATGAATTACCAGGCAGCCTGCCATCTTTGAGTTCAGACAGAATGGCATTAATACCTGATTACGATCCAAACAACAACACAACAACAACATGAAAGCCAAAGCAACTGGGAGCAGGTAAAGGTTTCATCATTTATATATTAATGGATTTACTAACAAAGGCTCTACTACCCCCTCAAAAGTTAAAATGTCATAGAAGCTGCCAACAATCAAGGGACTTTGGAAAAAAAAAAAAAAACTAGGGGTAAGAAAATCAGATGCCGTCAGCAAATCACGTTCCAATAAATTAAATATTCGCCACTGCTGACCATAACTAATTCAGAAGCCATGATATATTCATGACTACAATTAAAGAAAACATGATCCTTTTAATTTTAAATGGCTGTAAATATTGGCATTACCCAATTAAGTCACATTTGACTGTAGGAAAAGTACCTGCAAATGAACCATAAACACTGAACCTGTACTTTCTAGGGAGAAGCATAGAAGTTTCACTCAAAGTTTAAATAAAATCACTAGGCATGGCACTGTTTTATGGGCAATTATGATGTATTGATAAAGTGTATATGTATTCGATGCATGTTATACACAGATGTAGACATTTTTTAAATTCTTTCGTCAAATTTTGTAACCCACAGCAAAATGGAAAAGTCATTTTTACTGGTTTATGTAATTATTGTTTTGCATGTTCTAACCTTTACCCACATTTCTCTTTCTTCATCGTATTCATCATATACTATCTATGTGATCAATAATATCAACAACATCTGATTTTTGCAGCGTCTTGTACATAAATCTACTCATTACTAATGATATGTATTTGCATTATTGTAATATGGATACTATTATATTCTCATGAACAAAGAAATAACATTGGTTGACATCATTACATCTCTGTACATTAATTTTTGTACTTCCCAAAGCCAACACTTAAAAATATACTCAATGTCCAGAAACAGGAGAAGTACTGACCGAAGATAAGGTAAGTAACACCAGCGTACCCAACAGGAAAAATGGTGTTTAGGGTGCCTGTAGAAGTCCATACATCTTCTAGTTCTACCTTAATTTCACTGGAGGAGGTTTATTTATCTATTGTGTGTTTGATGCATTCAGAAGAGAATTGATCGTTTTATATGCACTGAATTCTGCCAGGCATAGCAGGAATAGAGTCTGAATTTTTTTTTTTTTTAATTGAGTGGATTTCCCCCGTTAAGCAGTTGCTGTGTCAGCTCTTTGGCAGTGGGAAAGACAGGCTGTGGTGACTTCGATAGCCCTCTTCCTGCTCTTAGCGCACATCATTATAAATGGTCCATTTTGGAATCCATAATGGACACTGATGTAGAGGCACTCTTCTCTCTTGACATTGACCTGTCCTCCTTCCTCATTCAGGCATGTAGTCATCTCACGGAGCACTTTCTGTTAGGGATGTGTTGTGTTTTTTAAGTTTGCTTTCTTTTTGCAGGAAACATCAGGAAATGTATTGGAATTTCCAGGTTTTCATATTTTTTTAATCATATTGTATAACTGGTAATTACAAGGAATGCTCATGTAGACTTAGCCATATATTCCCCAACTTATTATTAACCACACAGTGATTGTTCACCTTTTACTGCAGATGTATAAGGTTTATTACAACACTGAATCTGAAGCAAGAAAGTGTGATGTAGTTCAGCCACCCACACATTGGTTAGTCTGTAAAAGGAAAGACTGGCTGATGGTTAGCTCCCATTTCCCGTCTCAGTTTCCCCCTCCCTAATGAAAGAGACATAACATCACAACATGGACACTGACTGCCTCACGCCTTCCTCCTTCCGATCTAATCTCTGCTGCCTTTCGTGTGAGGAAACAGTTGCATGTAATGTATACAAGACATAATGTGTGCCAGAGAGAGACTTAAGAAGAAGGTGGGAGGGCTTTAAGGAAAGGGGCAGATTGGAGGGGCGTTGGGATCCCAGATGCCCCTGCCCCTGCCCCTGTGTGTGTGTGTGTGTGTGTGTGTGTGTGTGTGTGTGTGTGTGTGTGTGTACGTGCGTGTGTGTGTGTGTATTTATGTGAGTGTGCCTGTGTCTGCTGCTGTGCCTTGGAGATGACTGTCAGCAGGCGGTGCCTCTGAGAGAGAGGAGAGAGGGGGGGTGATGTTTCCAAAGGGGGGCCCAGTCTGTTACCAAAGGGAGGTGGAGATTTACTATCCCACCCAGTCAAAGTGTCTCACTGGTGCTCTGACACACACACACACACACACACACACACACACGTACACACACACACACAGACATGCAGAGATGCACACAACTACACACACACACACAAGCACACACACTTGAGCACGCACACTCAGACATACTGCAAACTCTCAACAGGAAACTCTGAGCCATAATGCGAAGGCATCTCAGAGCAGACGGGTGCATTGCTCAAACCAAGTGGGATACGGTGCGGCTTTGATAGTGCGTTAATTACTCATGTGATGTGATACAGATGTCTGGGGGCTTCAGCCGAAAGTTTGCCTGACAGTTTCCAAGGGGGCCAGGCAGACATTTTAGAAGCGGTAGGTGAAAACCAAACGTATTTATTATTTATGGATAGATCAGTTTGCGTGCTGTCACGGATCCCAGCAGTGTCATGCTGATGCTAAACTGTGATGCTACTTGAAGGGCTGGCTGCTAAATAGTTCTTTGTGTACTTGGTGACAGCTGGGACTTTGAACAGGAAGAACTCTGGGCTATCAGAGTTGCCTGTACGGTGACATGATGAAAAGGGCTTCACTATCGATCTGACAGTTTGAAACTTTATTTGCTCTTTACCAGGAGTTTTGTGGAACGAGTTACTCTGATTTTGTCCAGAAGTTTGCTGTTTTTCCTGTTAAGAGGCAGTAAAGGTGAAGATATCTATATATTCATAAGAGTAAACTAAGTAGACAACCAAAGGATTCAGAGGGAATCCAAGGTATAAGTGTGTATTTAGTTTTTTGTATAGTCTTCATCGGATTTTTGTTTTAACCTTTATGCTTGCATTGCACATTTTACTGGGAAATCAGCCCTGCAGCACTTCTTGCATATTTAGAAAAAAGCCCTTGTTTTGTAACCACATGTTTAAAACCTTTCTAAATTAGAGGGAGAATACAAAACTGAGGAAATCAGCCAGTTGCAAACCCACAGACGGGACCCATTGTCAAAAGAGCAGAAGCAGACGTAAAGCCTTGGTGTTTAGCTGCAATATTATTAACACAAAGACATAAACGAGTGCTCCTTCTTCCAGGAATGAGTGAGAGCAAAAGAGTTGCCCAATGCGCTCGGCTGATGCCTCATCCTTACCGTCTGACTGTAACTAGTCTTGGCATCTCCCATCTGTGCCACCTTGGTAAAATCCTTTTTGAAGTCCTGAAGAAGTTGTAAACTTCCTCATAGCATCTGAAAGGGACAGTAATGCTGTCAATCTTTCTTGTAACTGACATATAATATTCCACTTTGGTTGGATTTAAGCGGAGCCAAATGCAGAGTTAGCGGTTGAAGTTGCAGGATTTTTTTGTGTGTGTTGTCTGAAAAATAACCAAATCTTCCTCTTGTTACTTTTTTTTCCTTTTCTCACCAGTGATATCTTGGGACAGTATTTCAATCAGTGAAATCAAATCACTGAATGTGCTTCATAATGGGCACCCCAGCTGTGCATATGTTGGTGCTAATGGCCTGTATGGCAGCCAGAGGAATGTGCCAGATAAACAGAGCTGAAGCGGAGAAGGACCCAGGCTTTCTCATCCACTCCACGAGCCAGTATCCATTTTTCTACAGCACCAGCAGTCCAAGCATGGGGCCCGGCCTCCACCTGGGGGCCCAAGGGGCTGATGCACAGGCTGCAGGATCTGGCTCTGAAAATGAAACTGTTGTAAAGAGGCCAGTACAACTTCCAATGTGCTCCCAAAATACTTATATTAATGAATATTTTAAGTACATCAACACCACAATTTCCATTTTCGTGTTTGTGGTCGGCCTGGTCGGCAACGCCACCCTGCTGAGGATTATATACCGGAATAAGTGCATGAGGAATGGGCCAAATGCCCTGATTTCCAGCCTGGCACTGGGTGACCTTATCTACATTATCGTTGATATACCCATCACTGTATACAAGGTACAGTTTTCACCATCTTTGTATGTGTTTAATTGAAGTCTTAACCTTGTTTTCATAACTGTGCTGCTGAGTGACAGGTCTCTGTGTTGATATGATGAAATGCAGCAACAATGAAGTTGATACGCAGAGTTAAAGTGGAATATTACAGACGGGAAAAGGGGGAAGGGGGGTGTAAGTGAGTGTGCAAATAGATGGGAAAGTTTAATCAGCCAGACGCCGTTATCTTCTTCGTGTGGAGAGATTAGTGAGAAGAGGAGCAGGGATGTAGCTGCCTTAAATAAACAGAGGAATCAGGCTGTCGTACACATGCCAGTGGCCCTGTGCTGACTTAGGACACCACTGAACCTTATCTAGAGGCTTTACCGTCAAAAAATACTCGGTGCTACTCAAGTGATAAATCATGTGAGGAGTTTTTGACTCAGTTGTTTTTTTAAAGCCACATCCATAATTTTTTCAACCCAATAAAGGGAAGGTATGCACGTACATAATGGAAGAGTTAGACTTATACTGTAATTAATTCGTATGTACTTAATAGTTTAATTATTACCTCCACCAAGGAGTTTAATTTTTCTCCCGTGTCTGTTTCTTGGTTTGTTTGTTGGTTTGCTGGGTGGTTTATTTGTCAGCAGGATTATGCAAGAAGTACTGAACCAATTTTCACCAAACTTTGGAGAGGGATGGGGAATGGACCAGGGAAGAGCCAATTACATTTTGGTGCCGATCCAGTGAAATGGGGCAGATCCGGGAATTTTTTACCCCTTTCCTTAACATTGCGAGATAGGGCATTTTCTGCCTCGACGGAGGTATGCACTCTGCTGAGTGCCAGTCTACTTTTAATCCTGTGTTTATGAACAGTCTCGAAACCGAATCAGGAAACTTTTGCCAAATGATGTAGATGTCTAATGAATATCAGTGTATTTAGACCTGTCAATCAAGCCGAGCGATGGCTGTTTTCAATTTTGTGAATTGATTTTTGTTGACAGCGCAACTCTTTTGTTTAGTTTTTGTTTTGGACTACGGATTGTGCCTTTAAAATATGGACTATTTAATGATTATGCATTATTCTCAGGGTTCATGTCATGGGTTGATTTATACCAGTAAACAGTGTCTTTCTTTATAATAATAATAATCAATACTGATAGCTCAAGTGGGTGATGGGTTTTTGAGTGCATTATAGAGCCATTTCACAACAGAACAGTGAGAAAGCCACCTGGTTAAAATTAACTTTGGACTTTGAGGGCACAGTGACTTTGTAGTCAGAGCAACACATGTGCAAAGAGGAAACAAAAAATCTTACTGGGGGAACAGTTTATGCACAAACAAGGAAAGAGCCACGTCTACAATGCTGAAACCCTACTGAAGCCCCCTGTTCACTTCCTCAGGGCGATGACAGCGTTTCCAAAAATAATCAGCTACTTATACTCTAAAAACAAAATGTGGGCTCCTCTTCTGGGCTCCTGGGAAACAAACTGCACAAAGAAACATAAGAGGGCCAGGAAGCACCTTGAAGTTCTTCTGCTGGGTACGGCTTAGAGAAACGTGTTCGACGCAGGTTGTGTCCATTGAAGGAAAACTGCCAGGACCACTCGGATGGCAAAACAAATACCTCCACTCACATGGCCTTGGCTTATTTTACCAGAGGAAGTAATATCAGAAGGGGTGGCTCTTAGATACTAGTGACACCATAGTAACTTAACTATTAAAGTTTCGTTGCAAGCTTTGAGAGGTCTTATGTTTGCAGGAAAAGTTTTATCAGTTGATGAGCTCCATATGGGACTTGTCGGGCTCAACTCTCGGTGACGTTAAGATGACGTTGAGAGGTCTTTGATGTGCCTCGATCTGCGGTAACATTGCCTTACATAGATCTTAATGATGGTCAACATGAACTCAGTAACAAAACTGAGATTAATAGTCAACTCCCTGAAGACCTGTAAAGACTTCTTACTTAATTTAAAATCATTTACTTTGTACTGATCCATCAACTAACCCAAACAGTGATTTAATGAAACACGATGTTAAAGTGCATGATGTGATTAATGATGGACAACTAAATAGATTTTTTTTTTTTGAGATTTGTGTTGATGTGAAAAAGATGTCTTTTTTCCACCAGCTGCTGACATCCCAATGGCCTTTCACTGACAATGTCTTCGGCCTGTATCTGTGTAAGCTGGTGCCCTTCCTGCAGAAAGCCTCCGTGGGCATCACTGTTCTCAACCTGTGCGCCCTCAGCGTGGACAGGTCAGTGCCGTCTTACTCCACGCTGCTTTATTAAGTCACATCAAGACCTTTAACAAATGAAGCTGGGGTTTGATGAGCCAGCATAATTTATTAAGCAAGTCTGTGTATTCTAAAAAAGTTAACCAAGAATATTCTAATGTTTTTTTTGCACATGTTTGTGCTGTGGTGTTTAATTAAATCTTGTATTTTCAAGTATGTTTTAGGTAATTAATTCATTCTCCATAACTTCCTGGACATTGTTTCTGTTTCTCAAAGCCAGCATGTTTGCATTTTTTTTTTTTTCCATCATTGAAAAAGCGGATATGATTACACTACAGGAGGCAGTCAAATCATTGGAAAGGAAATTAAACAAATCTGATTTGGCCAACTAGCCTTGCCAATTCGTCATATTCTTTTACTCAGCACAAGAAACAATTTGCTTTAGATCAATTTGTAACAAATTATTTCTCTTATTTATACACAAATATACAAACATTCTGATTTGATTCCAGTGTGATGACAGGAAGACTGAGATAATCACTTTCAGGAAACTCCTACGGTTAATACCAATTGAGTTTTCTATCTTTATGCTCATTTATTTGTTGCCTCAGTGTTCAAATCTTGTGTGATGGCTGTTGTTTTTTTTGTTTTTGTTTTTTTTGGAAGATGTTCTTTACTTGTTTATTGGAACTATTTTTTACACACCATTAAGTGTATGACATGGGCACTGCACACTCTATATATGATGTTAATATTAAAAACTGACAACTTATTTTTTAATAGCATCTTAATAGAAATTCCCCCAATGAATAAATAAAGATCGCGTAGTGCTGAAGCTCAGTGTCATCTCACTTTATGCACTAGACACAGCTTTAGTTATACTCTGTATACTCTGAACAGTCTTCAAGGTTCAACTAGGCAGATATATTTAATGACCTCTATTAAGAGAAAAAGGCAGGCTGCAGTGCTGTACAGCTGTGTTCAAGAGCAGATGTTGAGCAGATCTTATGAAAGTACTGGAGTGTCTTTTGTATCTTTTCAATGTTGGAGGAAGAGAAAAAGGTGGATACATTGCCACTTGGTAAAATATAAATGCCGTCATGTTGTTCAACAGAGAAATTCAAATGTGTCATGAAAAATATATTGTTTTTGCCATAAAATCTTGATGCAGGATTTTACTAAAACATTTCGACAAGTGGTTTCCTTTAATGAAACAAACAAGCAAACAAGTATTCAGTGCGTGGGAAACACAAGCCAACAGACAGACCTCTCTGCCAACATGGGCCAGTCTGTTTGGAGGCTTCACAAAAATATAAATATTAGATATTTAAAATAAACAATTGATCATCTCTCTTCATTAATTCTTAACATTTTGATATTCTTTGCTGACGGAGCAGTTTGTTGTGTTTGGTGTGCTGCCATGCATATGGAAAATGTTGTTAGCTTTGTCAGTCAAGAGAGACAAAGAAAATGATGACTCTACTGATTTCTATTTAATGTCGGCAGCTGAAATGCTGTAGACCTGCATGTCGAATTCATATCATGTTAATAATATGTTGTATTTTATACCTTCAAATTTCAATTTTCTTATTTGTCTCCCTGGAGTGTTGTACAGTATAATAATGCTCCCTGCATTAACTCACCATCCTCCAATCACATTCATTTCATTCAATTTAATATGTTCCACCTTTCTGTTATGTATTCACACTGCGACACACTGGATGTTGATTTTGTATCCTCCTGTGTCACAGGTACAGGGCCGTGGCGTCCTGGAGCAGAGTGCAGGGGGTGGGCATTCCTCTGTTCACAGTCATCGAAATCGTGTCTATTTGGGTGCTGTCACTCATTCTGGCAGTACCAGAGGCTGTTGGCTTCAACATCGTCACCTTCAACTACAGGAATGTAACCTTGCGCACCTGCATGCTTGAACCCAAAAGTGACTTCATGATGGTACGCTATCATCCTTTCCTTATCATTTTTTGGATAAGAGAAATTGCAGTTTCTGTTACTGCTTTTGTGCTCCATTGTTTTGCTTGTATTCAGGCCAGGATGTGCTGTATAGTACATGGTGTCAAAGTACACGTACGGAGGAGTTGCTGAATCTTGTAATAAAGAGACAAAACATTACTGGCCTAATGAGATAGGAAACCCACCTGCTTGAGGACTACTTGTGAAAGTGAAAGTACAAGTTCAGCTTACTATTACCATCATCTTAAAAGCGTGTGTTGTTTGATCGGAGTTAATGAGTGTTATTAATGGCCAGCTGGCACGTTGATTGTGCTTTTTTAGTTATAGGGGCATATATTTCTAGAGCATCCATATGACAGTGAGGTCAGTCACTTGAAATATTTCATGCTTGGGCCATAAATAATAAAAAAACATGAGAAAAATAGGAATACACCCAAGTGATATGTGCCAGGAATGTGCCACTCCAACCAAATTCGCCTTTAATGCCAGGAGATGAGAATTTGACACTAAAAAGATTTTGAACGAACTTCTATTTACTCCGTCTCTCAGTGACTGTGGCCTTTTTAACATCCTTGGAGCACATAATTGATAGCAGGCCGAGTGCAATTACTGAGGCCTGAAATCTGAGGCCTCAAGCTGAGCCACATGTGCATATGTATTCCATATGCCCCAAACTGGACTACTCTCTCTTAAATATCAGCAATACAACGCTGAGGTCTTAGAAACACATCGCTCTTAACAGCTTAATTTGACAGCAATGAAATACAGTATTTTTTCCCCCCTAGATTTTCTTACCAAATTTTGCTTTGTTGGTTCTAAGCACATATGGCAAAGGTTTGGAGTCGATCTGGAAAATTTTAGTTTTTGCTTTTCATGCAAGTTACATAATACATGGGATTTTTAAATTGTGGTGTTTTTAAAGAGCATACGTACCATATTTTTCAGAACCACAAAAAGCCAGCTGACCTCATTATACACCATGCAATTAAAACCAGTTGGTTTTCAGACTCACCACAGAACACACGTGATTCATTCACGCAGACTCCAATGGCACTGGAGTACAGGGGTAGCCTGGTAGTGATTTAGGTCTGGGTCAGGTTCAGTTACGAAAGCCTAGATCCTAGGATCTTACTTAGCCAAGTCTGATCATTTAAGCTTTACTTCTGCATTCCAATATCACATATGATGTCTTAGTTGTACTTTAAAGGCCCACGTTATCCGCACTGAATTTTAAAGAGAGATCATCCCTCCACAGATAGATGGAGGATGCAAGAGGAGCCATTGGTGGGAAATTGGCAATTACAGAAAATCAACGGAAAGTTGTATGAGGTCAGAGGAAGTATTGAAGTCTAAAGCAGGGCCAAACAGATGGTGGAGTTGTATGGAAGAGTAATGGGATTGGGCTTCTCAGAGGATGTATGTGGGGGACATCACTGGAGCGGGCGGAAAATTGTGGCTTGAAAAACCTCAACTCTTCTTTTTTTCGTGGAAGAACTGGGTCACACAGTTATTTATGCATTTATTTCCGTTTAAATATAACTTACTTTGTCACATGTGCTCATCTCTGTAGTTCTACAGGGATGCAAAGGACTGGTGGCTGTTTGGCTTCTACTTTTGTGTACCACTGGCCTGCACTGGTGTCTTTTATACTCTGATGACCAGCGAGATGCTCAACCACAGGAACGGCAGCCTTCGGATAGCTCTCAGTGAGCACCTCAAACAGGTTGGACAATACTTCTAAATGATAAGCTCCTAGCTCTGATAAATGTACATTGTGTCAAGTTTTTAGTCCACTAAAAGCGCATAAGCATTTGTGATGTGTGCGATTTGTAAAATGAATTAGAATCGGCTTAGTCCGCAGTGTTTATTTGATAAGCTTCTAACCTTCCATTACACAAACTTCATTATCTCTGCTCTAATCTTGTGTTTCTCTCTGCAGAGGAGGGAGGTAGCCAAAGCCGTCTTCTGCCTTGTCCTCATTTTTGCCCTCTGCTGGTTCCCACTGCACCTCGGCAGGATCCTTAAGAAGATGGTTTACTTCGAGAAGGACAGGAGGCGCTGTGAGCTGCTCAGGTGACTTACTGGTAGAACAACCCACTTACACAAGAGCTACTTAAAGGTCTATTGGCAACAGAGTATGCAAATGTACACGACATGACATTGTTGTTCTGTGATTTTGATGTGTTTTATATCAGTTCGGGATCTCACCTGTTTAAAAAAATGATTGTACCCCTCGGTTCCCAATCCCGTAATTAATACTTCTATAGAAAATCTATGCTGGTCAAAATGAATATAAGTTTTTATTTCTTATTTTCGAAAAGTTGACAGAAACAAGGCTGATTGGGCCAGAAATATTTACCTCTAAATGCTATTGAAATAGCATCCAAAAAGGCCTCTGTGGATCTCTATAATAATAATGATAGTAATAATAATAATAATAATAACCAACCTTTGTTTTATTTTCTATTTTCAGTTTCCTGTTGGTCATGGATTACGTTGGTATCAACCTTGCAACAGTCAACTCCTGCATAAACCCCATTATCCTCTACTTCGTCAGCAAGAAGTTCAAAAACTGCTTTAAGGTATAGTGCTTCCCCACAACAGATGGATATGAATGCATGTAACACACTCACAAGATTACTTTTTATCACACACTTAATAAGCCTTCTGATTTAGTCTGGCCAGTAAAGCGAACAGTGAACTCAGGCCTTTGTCCATGACTCAGAGGCTGTGATGCCGTTCCATGAGCAACATGTAAAAGCAGCCCGGTGATTTATGTACGTATTCACTTTGTCGGCAGTGGTCACACACTGCAGATATTTGTCAAAGGGACCTGGGCAGGATATAAACCATGTCTCAAGTCTATACGTTAAAAGGGGCGTGGGAGGGAGGTGGGGGAGCAAAAGAGGGCATAGCGGCACATGTGGAAAAATCTATTGATAAAAACTGCTATGTTAAAAGAACAGTGTGATATTTTTGGAAGTCACTTCTTTGCTTTCTTGTACAAAGTTAGATGAAAACATTGATACCATTCGCATATCTGTCTGGTAATTTGTCAGTGTTAGAGATGCTGGAAGGTTGATCTTTTACCTTTGGACGCAGCCAGACTAGCTGTTTCTCCCTGCTTTTAGTCTTCGTTCCAGCTTCATATTTAACAGAAAGATTTGCGAATGGTATTCGTCTTCTCATCTAACTCCCAATGAGAAAGGAAAATAAGGTTATTTCCCAAAATGTTTAGCTTTTCCTTTAAAATTATCCTTCTTTTTTTTCTCTTCACATGTTTTTCAAGTCATGTTTGTGCTGCTGGTGCTACTCTGACAACCAACTGAGCAGCATCGGACCCATGAATGGTACCAGTATCCAATGTAAAAGCCCCGAGCCCAACAACCTTTACACTGACCGCAGCATCAGGAAAGACAGCAACTGACCGCTCACCTGAGGACTATTTTCAGTGTTTTCAATATCCCCAGCAAGCTTATATATACAGTACATCAAAAAGTACTTTTTCAGACAATAAATTCACATCCTAAGGACCACTGACGCAACATATGAGCCTGTCAGGGATGCATTAGGAACTGGAGTTAAAAGGAACAAACAGTGGATATTATGTACAATGCTCTGAGGTTGCCTGAGCCTCTCAGTGGGCTAGACTAGGACAAACTTCTTGCATTCCCACCCCCGCGGACAGTGACGCTGGACCCTGAGAGAAGAAGGGGCGTGCAGGATGGGGAGGAGAATGGTTCTTTACCAGGATGGAGCTGAATGGTGTCTATAGATTTTAGTTTTTATGTAAATTTTTGGATGGATGGAGCCACAAAACACAGGACGTTGACACGGGAGTCCACTGTTCGTTTCCCGTGTGGAACCAATCAGTCAGTGTTGTTTCTTTTATCCATGGTCGTTCTGCAACCTTAACCCGACGTGTTTATCATTGTAACCATGAGGACAAAGGTCCTCTAACCATAAGGAAATACTTATTCTAAGCCAAACCATGATCCTTTCCTAAATCTAACCGAGTCATTTTTGTGCCTAAACCTAACCAGACCTTGATCGATCCATAAGCTTAACTGCATGTTTATTATTGTGACCGTGAAGATGAAGCTCCATCAAGCTTGCTGTTGTAGGGACGTTGTTTCAGGAGACCCTCTTATGGGTCGTATCAGAGGGCAGGGACAAACTACCCAAATGATTGTTTTCAGGTTGGAGGATTCGTTGGAATCATGTCCAGTGTCAGAATATGCCAAAATACACTGGCACAAAATCAAGTACAGGATTGTAGGTTTTAGAGCAGATAAGGTACAACTCTGTATTTTTAATAGCTCAAGTCAAGCAAATGATAAATATGAAGTAATGCATTATGACAGGTGTGGTATGACACCATTCATCAAAATTGGACAGGAATGAGCTTTTTTCTACAACACTGTGAATTCTACTACACATAATCAACAATACTTATGCATGTATAACCAATGGAATATATATGTATTGTGTCCACTTTTATAAAGTGTTACATTGCAGTAATAAAAGTATTTTACTCAGACTACATTACCTGTGTAATAACAGAGGTAATGGAGTTTATATGGTGGTGGTAAACACTCCTAATGTTAAAGGAATAGTTTGACTTTTTGGAAAATACGATTAGTAGCTTTTTTGCCAAGTGCTAAATGAGAAGACACCACTCTCGTGTCTGTGCTAACGACAGCAGCCAGTTAGCTTAGCTTAGCATAAAGACTGATAACGGAGGGAAACTTCCGGCCCGGCTCTGTCCAAAAGGTAACAAATTGAGCCTCCGTGTTGTATCTCGTTTATTGTTTCCATAAAAAAACCTCAGTGTAAAAAGTTTTGAAATTCAGCACTTACATTACAGTGACTAATCTTAGTAATGCTTTGTGACTTTGACATTTCAAGGTCAATTTGTTTGCTGTCTGAGTTTAATGGATGAGGATTGATCCGGTTGGTCTCCCTTCAGTGGTCTGGGATGTGTTAGCCTGGTGCAGGGGCTGGAGATGCATGGAGGGTTCTACCAAAAGAGGAGAAATGCGACTTCCGGTAACTTCAAATTTGTTTCATTTACTGTAAGTGTTGTGCCTTCTTGGCTGGCCTGCTAACATTAGCCAGTGGTAAACTAGGTTTTTTTAAGAGCTGAAGGGTGCGTGAACCCCGCAACTTCACCGTGAGGGCGAGACTGACCACTGACCACAGTTTGTGGTAATTTCTACAAGTACGAGTACAGCATATGAGACGTGTGGGTGTGTAGGCCTGGGATTCATTTAAAGACACTTTTGACAAAGCTAACAGCTGAGTATTTCACATTTTTGTCAGCGAAATAATGTAATTACGTTTCCATGTAGTACTATGTAATGAGTAATCGATTACATTTTAAAGTAACTTGCCTATCACTATTTACGGGGGATTACGTACTGGACTAATTCTTGGCTGGGCGCAGCGACTTCCTGGGTGAGCTAAAGCAAGCTAAGCTAACTGGCTGCTGGCTATAGCTTTAACTTATAGAAATGAGAGTGATATCAATCTTCTCAACTACCTCTGGGCAAGAAAGTAACTACATGTATTTGTCAAAATTATTTTAAGTATTCTTTTTATGTGGAAATCATATTCAGCCACCAAATAACTATACTGCCTTATACTGTTTGATATGTGAATACATGTAAACCTGTGTGTGTTTGAATGTGTCTTAGCATGTGTGTGTGTATGTGTTAGGGTGTGTGTGTATGTGTGTGTGTGTGTGTGTGTGTGTGTGTGTGTGTGTGTGTGTGCTGTGCGTATAATTACTTGCACTTCTTTAGTTGGGGTGTTTTGCACACTTGTGTACAGAAGACCAAGTGATATCTGTACAGTATTATTTTACCACTAGTCATCAAACATATATATATACATATATATATAATAATCTGTAGAAAATGGAATTGGTATGTGTTTGTTGTCATTGATTTGACATGTTAACCTCATGTTAGTGCTGCTGCCTATAACAATAAATCAATTTCCATCTCCAGTGTAAGGAACAAAGATGTTTTTTTCACCAACATACTAATATTGGTTTCTCCGGGAAGTCAATGGGGTCTCCTCTGTTTTTCATCTGCGTCTGTGAGAAAGAGGCGTCTGGGAGTGATTTGAAGCACATTGTGACCCGCTTGGCAACTGAGCCCTTAGGGTTGCTAATGTCAGCAGAGAGGATGTGAACGGCTCGGACGGTGGGAATTTGATACATCTAACTCACTTCTCATCTTTGCTGCCAAAAGAGGATCGAGGGAACAAGAGTTTGACATTACTTATCTGTGTTTTAATCATATCTTAGCCTTGATGTGGCAGGATTGTATATCTTTTATTTATATACAAGGTTGTGATGGTCATAAATTTTAAGAAATTATTAAGAAAATGGAATAGTATTGATGCAAATGGCACTTGGTTCAATTCAACACAAACATATTTCACATACTGTTTCTTTAATGGAACAAGCTTTTTTACATTTTTTTTTTACACAATCTATCTCAAAGAGACAATTACCGGGGTTGTGTAATCCCATACACAAAGCTGAAAAACACCCAAGACCAACAGAACACTGTAGTACCCATTGCTTTATCAGACTTGAGCCTGTTATTTGTTTCAGCTGGTTGGTGATTAATCTCAGCCAGGTCATAAATTTTATGAAACTGTTCCATATTACTCTTATGAAATCATGTCACGACCAGGCTCCAGCAACTCTGGAGACCCTCTGAATTGCTCAAGACTTTGGCTGGTAAGATATAACATTTCACCATTTACTGACTGAGGATGAACACAGAACAAAAACATAATATCAGGATGAAACATACTGAAACGCATTTATGCTTTTTTGGGAAGTGAAAGAGAGAAATCAGAGTGTTTGAGAGGGAGTGAGAGAGAGTGAAACAGAGTGGTTTTATTTCAGTGAGATGTCTTGGGAACCTTGTTTCTTGCCAGCAGTGAATTGAATAAATCTCAAAAACAAATATGACAGGATCTCATAGGCCCAAAGTGCTTCTCCATGCAGAGCTTATTCATATTTGGTTATTGATACCATAAATATGTTGAAGACCAAGTGTGTCACAAGATTTCCTATTAATATGCTGTTGTCATCATGTTGAGAAATAAAGAAAAAGCTTCATTTCAACTTTCTTTCTGCTGCCATTCATGTCATAAAGATGTTTACAGAGAGAAGGATTCAAGCAAACAATATGTTTCCTTATATTATTTCTTTTTAAGCGTCATCTTTTTCTTTATTTTATTTTTAATGCCCTAGTGCATATTCTTTGTGGTAGTCTTTTCCTATTTCAGATCATATTACATTATTACGCATTACATTTGAAATATGTTTTACAGGATTCATGCTTACCACTTCCATGCCACCAAATCAAATTAATAACTAACCACTCCGGCAGAAATACAGTATAGTCAGTGGATTGATTTAAAAAAAAAAAAAAAAATTAAGTTTTCTTTTTCTCCAGGATATCATATGATATATCATATCATATTGGAAGAGAAATCTGTTTTAGAATTGATTTAAATGTAAAATCCAACATCAAGAACGGGGTACACACACAATGCACAGATGTGAAACATACTTGCTTAACTTCTAACGGGGAAATATTAATTCAGAAAACAGCAACAGTTTCTTAAACATTTTCAATCCATGACCCACAAGTAAGTGCTCCAAATGCTATAGGGGATAGTTTGACATTTTGGGAAATTTGCTCATTTGCTTTCTGGCCAGGAGTTAGATGAGAAGATAATACTCTTGTGTCTGTGTGATCAGTAGCTCTCAGACTGTGGCAAAAACTGGAGACACACAGGTATGAAGTGAATATATTTACACCAAATTAATCGGAACGAATGCAAACAAATGGATTGATGGAATCTGTAATATCAGTTGTGATGGGAGTGGATGAGTGAGAGTAAGCATCATGGGTTTTGCACTACAGAAGTTAAAGCCACAAAAGCTAAAAAGCTAAAAATGTGACTGGGAAGAGGAGATCTCAGCTGAACTGGCTGCTTTTATACATAATGCACATCAGGTCCTCATGTCCAGCCACTGTGGACAGGAAAAACAGAGCAGCAAACAGAGGGCCTGTTGCAAAGATATTGCATATTATTAAATCAATAATTAGTTTAATCAAACTAACAAACAGTCTTTCTGGGTCCAGATAGTACACAGTGCAGGGAGTTGGAGGTAAGGGGGCTAATAGGGGCCCAGCAGCTCCTTTTTACCCCAAGGCCTCCTAGCAGAGGAGTGTCATGAGTGTCACCCAGTGTGACTTAATGATGTACTTTTGTCATGACCTGTACTTAATAAGGCTGATTTTATTCAATTCTGCTATTGTCAACAAGACTAACAATGCCTTTGTCCAACTTCCCCAGCTTTTGGCACTCAGCCCCAAGTCCACTGATGCATACTGAAGACCTAAATCTTAAGACAGTTCACAAAAACTGTATACTTTTTTACTTTTTTTACCTGTTTAGTCTTTTAATGGGATTTGTCAATAATAAAAAACATGGAATATGACCAGACTACCAGACTTCTCCGTTAAAGAGAGTCAGAGTAACATAAAGTAAAGCTACAACTCTTGTTTTTATATAACTACCGTTCATGCTGTATGACTTTGAAGAGCTTCTTCAGCTCCATCTTGCTTCACTTTTGTTTTTGTTCGGGAACAGATGAACTGAAGACAACACCCTCAGTGAGTCTGAACATTTCCTGACACAAAAGCCTATGGCAGAAATATTAAGATAAATAAGTAATTGTTGAACAATTGCAGACTTGTGTATTCCTCTGACAAAGGAGGTGCACTTTGGCTGATACATTACATCTCAGGAATCAGAGAGTATGTCTCCTCTTCTGTTGTGTATTGATTACTATTATTCCTCAGACCCATCCATTCTGCTCATCCTGTCTACGTGTGTTTCCTGCAAGGCACATAATGGATGAGCTGCTTCACCCTCCAGTTATGGCTATGATTCAGTGAGATGTGATGGACGCTGCATCCTTTATTCTAAAATATGTTTTGGGTCTGATCAAACACAGCATATGTTTATCTACCCTGCCTTTACATGGCTGTACCCTGTATGCCACTTTACATGGCAATCCCTCCAAGCTATCCACCATGGCATTCGCTTACACGACTTGTGGCAAAGACCATTTCTAATTCATAAAAGCCAAAAGGATCAATTCAAAATTCATGAACAATCTGTCCTGTAACAACCAGTGATTTCTGTGACTGTGGGGCAGTGGTGACACGGTGCAATTGAAAGGAAAGTTCTGCCTCCCCTCATTTTACGGGAAGACACACAGACACATTCACGCAAAAACACCCGTGCACGTGCACATACACACACACAAGAAAAAGGTTTTTAAAAAAAAAAAGGCGACTGTGATGGTTCTTTTTAACTACATTGTTAATGTAGATTAAGGAAAAAAATATTGTAGAAACGTAGTAAAAAAGCGCAAATTTACAATGAACTATTGTTCATTTCCTTTGGAAGGTTATTTATCTCAAAGTATGAGGGATTTTTTACTTCAAGAGCCAGTACAAATCCAGAACTTGACTTCATTATTGACAACCTCCTTGTTTTATGTAAAACATAATCAATACTTAAGGGTATATTTAATTCACTACACTAATTCCACATATATATATGTGTGTGTGTTCAGTGTCATCTACACCTAATGGGATGAATAACACAGTTTGATGGATTTCACACTTGCATCATCGGTTGAATAATCTAACACGTCAAAGGTTCACCGAAAGAATACATATATTTATTGCCGTTAAAACATCGTTCAAGTGAGGATGCAAGTTTCAACTGTCAAACATGGCATTTTCCAGACAAATCTTTTTTTGTTCTAAACACGAGTTTTAAAAAGTCAGAGATTCCTCGATTGGCTTAGCATTTATTTGCATTGTGGCATTATAATAACACCAGCAACAGTAAACCGTTTTCACAGCGGAAATTGTCATTCGTCACAACACAGGTAGAAGTAATAACACTATAACGTTACCCAGTGGTGTCAGCACAGAACAATATCGGCACTATAGCCATCATTCATTTTATTAAATACACCCGGTGCTTTTCCTGACATGAAATGTCCGCCATGAAAAAGTCACTTGCAACAAATAGGCCAAACAAAAAGCCGTGAAGTCTGCATGGCCTAAATCTCCGAGTAGGTTCGGAAAGAACAGTGTCCCGCCGTTGTCAAACTACTGCCGCTACAGTCGATGTTAGGACCGGTTTCCTAATAATTGTTAATTTACATTGCCACCTGGTGGCGAAAGCACAGCTCCTGCGGTCAACGACGATGCAGAGCAACCTAACTAGCCACAAGAGACGTCAGATTGGTTAGCACCTGCTTCCTTATCACCAATCAGCGTCTAGTGTGTAGGCGGGACTATCTCCGGCAACAGGAAGGACAGACTCAATAGCAGTTACTTTTTTTTTTTTTTTTTTGGGAAACTTTTACCTACAAACACAAACCGTCCTTAAATATAAATGAGGAGACGTTAGGGAGTCGATTGGTGTTATCGGTTTTGAGTTTTATTTCATTGTGTTAGACACTGAGAGACTCTGAAGGGTTCAGGCAGCGTGGATCATCAAGCATTGTTTGTTTACATGGTGAAACAGCTGACAAGCTAACGTTAGCCACCTAGCTTGGTAAAAATCGAGTCATATGAGCTGTTAATTATCCAATAGCTTGGCCCACGTGAATGCAGCTCAACAATAGTGGAAACGGTGACGTACGTGTGCATTGTTGAACTGTTGTCTGAGGTCGCGGTGAGCCGTTGAAAGTGTAATAATGCGAAGCTAACGTTAAATGTGTCGCGCTTTAGCAACGTTTTCCAGGCGGCTTAGGTTGTTTGGTCGCCGAGCCTGAGGTCATTTTTAAAGGCCTCGCGGTGTCTTCATGTCAAGATGCCTTGCTCCTGTGGGAACTGGAGAAGATGGATTCGACCGCTGGTCGCTGTGCTGTATGTTTTGTTGCTGTTAGTCGTCCTGCCACTGTGCATCTGGGAACTGCAGAATTCAGAGGTCAGTTCCAGCAGTCGCTGGATGTTATTAGCATGTTAGTTAGTTTTGTTTCTGGGAGCACTGTTGGTTTAACACAACAGTAAAATGTAACTGAACGGGTGTGGCCTTCAAGGAGTGTACTTAAATACAGTTTTGAGGTATTTGTAATTTACCCGAGTAAATTAAGTAATTTTCTGTTAATTTATACTGATACTCCTACATTTCAGAGGGAAATATTCAACCTCTTACTCCACTGCAATTATCTTACAGCAGTAGCAGGGTATCCCTGGGTCTTTACAAGCCTTAAAAGAATTGAGTTCAAATGTTCTTACAGTTCTGACAGATTTTTCCTCATGTTTTAAGAAAATAAGGCTGTCCTTGATCAACTATAAACCTACTATTTAACCATGTATACAGCTTTAATAAAATTCCTACTGTATATAACTCTAAAAAGCAGCTATTCTGCATTATGGTTACTAATACTTTTTATACTTGGAGTTCATTTTTGCTGATAACACTTGTGTACCTTTCCATTAAATGCGTGACTTTTGAAATTTAGTATTTAACAAAGTTCCATTGATGTTTTACTTGAGTAAAGGATCCGAATACTGCTTCCACCTATGACTTTGCATAGGTGGAATATATTAAAGGTCCATTCTGGGTAGCCAAAGTGTTGGATTACCCAGATTTTAATGCATAGCTAAGTCTCACATTAACCTGTTGACTTGTTTCTTTCCATGTAATGACAGGTTGGCACGCATAATAAAGCATGGTTTATCGCTGGGATATTTGTCTTCATGACCATACCCATATCATTATGGGGCATTCTCCAGCATCTGGTTCACTACACTCAGCCAGAGCTTCAGAAACCTATCATCAGGTAAAGAAGTCAACAAGCATGTCATCCATGAACAATGGTCTGAAAGTATTTTTTTAAATGCTTGTTTTTTTTTTTTTTTATTGTTTTTTTAGGATATTATGGATGGTCCCAATCTACAGCTTGGACAGTGTAAGTTGTTCATTACATAATTAATTAATTAATTAGACATTTTGCAAAAGTGATTTTTGCTGCCATGTCATCATTCCCTTGAGACATTACCTCAAGCAGCAACCTTGAGCAACCTTTTTTATGCACTAGACTATTTGACAACACTAACGATTTTCTCTCCCTGTAATTGCTCTCTCTTTATTTTTCAGTGGATTGCACTGAAATACCCCAGAATAGCAATTTATGTGGACACATGCAGAGAGTGCTATGAGGCCTATGTCATCTACAACTTCATGACCTTCTTGCTTAACTACCTGGAAAATCAGTACCCCAGCCTGGTGTTGATGCTGGAGGTTCAGGAGCAGCAGAAACACCTGCCTCCTCTCTGCTGCTGCCCGCCCTGGCCAATGGGAGAGTAAGTTCTCTCTAGAATAATACGATTGTTACAGTGAGGACTTGTATACATACAATCCATGTGGGCTCCTTTTACAGCAAACTGGATGTTACCCAGTGCTCTCTTGTCACACTTTTACTTTCTGACAGGTTGACCGTACTATGTGGCAGCCAACACATCATACAACTATATAAATGCTCAGTCTGCTTCCAACACTGGTCAAGCATTTGGTGGAAAATTGATGTAATTCAATCATTGCCCTCCAAATTTTGACCCAAACATTTCAGCTGGTCATAATCAAATTTCCGTACTGTCTTCCTGGATTTCCCACAATTACGCATCTCACTGACTTTCCGATAATATTATAGATTTATCAGTTTTATTGTCAGTCTTTTTTCATAAATCAGGGTATACGTCATCATCCCTTTTGACGTTACTTGATTTAAGTGAGGTATTTATGGTTTTAAAGAAACAATAAAAGCGACGAAGAGATAAAATATGAGAAATGTATTTCTTGTACTCTCAGTTTGTTCAAACTTTGTCTCAAGGCACTGAAATGTTGAGATGAAAATGTTTTTTCTCCAAGCAACCAAATCAGTGACAGTCATCAGTTTCAAATTAGCCTGGCAACATCATTAACTGGTTAAAATGCCTGTGTGTATTTAATTTCGTCCAGAGTTTTTTTTTTTGGTGTTTTTTTTTCTTGTTCTCCTTCAAAAGTGAAGGAGAACACATGAAAACTGCAACAACACCTTACCAGTGTTGTTGCAGTTATCATATGGATATCGTAGACCATGACTGAATAGTTGTTGACGAAAATTACGCAGATCAGTGTTAAAATGTTAGTGACCAACACTAACGACCATTAGTGTTTGATGTGTTTGATCTTAAATTCAATAGATTTTACTTATGCAAGTTAGATAATGTTAAACCAGTTTCATTTGAATTCAAATCATACATTTCCTGTGCAGGGTTTTACTGTTGAGATGCAAATTGGGAGTGTTGCAGTACACAGTTGTAAGACCTGTCACAACAGTTATTGCATTGTAAGTAAGCTCTGATCTTCATGCACTTAATTTTATAAAATAGAAATTATAGCATTTTGTTCACCATTTGTATTAATGTATTGTGGCTGTTCCTTCTTCTTCCCAGGATCTGTCAGATGTGTAAAGTGTACGATGAAGGAAATTTCAGTTCAACAAATGCATGGACGTACCTGGTCATCTTCAACAACATGTCACAACTGGTAATGATGTTTTTTAAATGGTCTTAATATAATTTGCCTCAAGTAAGGACTGTATCATAAATTATGGCCTGGGAGAACATTAAGAGATAAGATAGATCTTTAAAAAAAAAAAAAGCAGCCTATTTTTGAAAAAGCTACCTCTTTGTCTTGTCTTGATCTAGTTTGCCATGTACTGCCTAGTGCTGTTCTACAGGGCCCTGAGAGAGGAGCTGAGTCCCATCAAACCAGTGGGCAAATTCCTGTGTGTCAAAATGGTGGTGTTCGTCTCTTTCTGGTAATTCTCAGTGTTTGTCAAACTTGATGACGTGACTTCTCCTTCATGTACCTGGATAACCTAAAAATAAATAAATAAATTTTGTATTATATTAATACCTGTTGGTGACATATGCTTAACATAGACAGTGACATCAGGCTGTAAATTGGCTACTTTTTTTGGAAACTCTCAGGCAAGCTGTGTTCATTGCTTTACTGGTGAAAGTGGGCATTATCTCGGAAAAACGTACATGGGACTGGCAAAGTGTGGAGGCTGTTGCTACTGGCTTACAGGTGGGCTAAAACTTATCTAGTTTAAAAAGAAGTGACAATAATTTTTATCTTTTCTCACCTAATTGTGTAACTTTTTACAAGTATCTTACAATGGTTTTACTGCCTAACTACAGCACCACCAAATTGTCCTGTTTCCTTCAGGATTTCATCATATGTGTGGAGATGTTTCTGGCAGCCATTGCCCATCACTTCAGCTTCACCTACAAGCCTTACATCCAGGAGGCTGAGGAGGGCTCTTGCTTTGACTCTTTCATGGCGATGTGGGACATCTCTGATGTCAGAGCAGACATTTCTGAACAAGTTCGCAATGTTGGTAAGTGCCTCCTGGCTGCTAGCGTACTTCCACAGTTGTGTTTTGTAAGTATATCTGGCATTTTCACCCAACACTGAGAAGACTGTATACACATTTTTTGTCCTGATTGACAGGGAGAACAGTTATGGGTCGTCCAAGGAAGTCTTACTTCAGCGAGGCGCAGAATGATGGTGAGCGATCTGGCTTGCTCTCATCAGGCTCCCAAGATGCCATCACCGAGGCGGCATCCAACCCAGTGTCACCCAATGGTCAGTATCAGGGCCTGGGGAGAACCCTCACACCACACTCTTTGTCAGCTCCTGCTGGGCTCAGCTCAAACCTGTGGGATGAAGGATATGAGGCTAGACCTGAAGAAACCAAGGAAGAAGAAAGGACCCACCAAACCAAAGAACCAACAGAGGCAGATCTCATCGTGATCACCTAGCCAATCATCAAGGCTGATATCACCAACAGACTCTACCAGACATCGCCATTTTCTTTCAGAAATTACTTTACTGATGAAATATTAAACAAAACCTTTGTTTAAAGGGGCACATCCACCAAGTAAAAAACCAGATGGACCTCTCTGCCAGTGACAGCTCCAAGAATGTTCTGTGAAGTTATGGCTATATGACTAAATGATTTGTAGATAACAAGCATTAGCACAACTTTCTTCAAAGAACCCAGTCTTTGTGTTGCGTTTCTTAAGGTGAGTCTACTTGAAACCTGCTTAAGTCTGAGTGAAGCATGAAGATGTACAGTGGGGTCCAAAAGTTTGAGACCACTAGTCAAGATACTTCTAATGTGCATTTGTTTTGAATGTAATATGAATTTTTTTCATTACAAATGATAATATTAGCCTAACAATTTGCGTGAAAAGTAGAATCTTTAAAAAATGTACATGTATTTCAGAATCTCTTAGTATTTGGTATGTCGCCCTTTTTGCTTTAATGACAGCATGCACTCGAGCTGGCATGGAGTCCACAAGTTTGTGCAAAACCTGGTGATCCACATTATTCTAGCATGATTTGACCATGTTTCAGAGAGCTCCTTGTGGCGTCAGAGAATGGTTGGCTTTCTCAGTCTTCAAGTGTCCCCACAAATGTTTGATGGGGTTGAGGTCAGGTGACTGTGGAGGAAAGTCCACGATAGTCAGGACTCCTTGGTCTCAAGTAGTTCTTGCAAAGCTTTGAGGTGTGTCTGGGGTCCTTATCCTGCTGCAGTATGAATCCTTCTCAACAAAGATGCAAACCACAGGGGTATAGCATGTCCCTGAAGAATGGAGTGGTACGTCTCCTTGGTCAGGGTGTAGTCAGTTCGGTGCAGGTGTCCAACTCCAGAGTGGGCAAAACACCCCCAGACTTGAAAATTCCCACCACCATGTTTCACTGTCAGTTTAATACACAGCAGTACCCTTTTCTCTCCTTACACACACCCTTCTGTTACTGCCATAAATCTCAAACCTGGACTCATTGGTAAATGGGACTATTTTCCAGTCATCCACTGTGAAATGCTTCTATTTCTTAACCAACCACAAGCATTTGGCCTTGTTTCCCCTCCTGAGAAGTGGTTTAGAAACTGTTAGTTGTCCTCTGAGGCCACTACAAGACAGCATTTGTTTTGACAGTACTTTTGCTGATTAGTCTTTTGTTCTTTATTTAGCAAATTCTGTATCTGTGATGAAGTTGCTTTTCTATCACCCAGGGAACTAAGCTTGATGTCTTGATCTTCTGATGGTGTAGGAGCTTTTGGTCTGCCTGATTGTGATTTTTTTTTTTTTTTTTTTTTTAAAGAGTTTCATGCACTGCCCCCTTAGAAACCTGTAGTTTAGCCACGATTTGATGCTGATTTGACACTTTCACTTAGTTCTGATGCCATATGTCCCACTGTGACAATGTAACTTGAGTTACTTGAACAAGCCTCTGATTATTATATCGAATCCACCTGAGTGTCATCTGAACCCAAGCTTCAATGGAAGGGATACACCTCAACTGACCTTTCTTACAAAGGAGTTAAGTTGGTCAATTTCCTAAATTTGCTTAAATTTGATTGTTGACCTAGGAATAGTGCAAAAACTTTATTTCTTTTATAATATTTTGTATAATATTTCTTTTTCATTTTACATGAAATAACTTATTGTGTTTTTAAATGTTTCTGAATCCTCAAACTTTGATTATTTCCAGGTTTACTTTTCAATGTGGTCTCAGACTTTTGGTCCCCAGAGTATGCTTTCCAAGTAGGAAATTATTACACGATTTTATGTGTCAGCTCAGTCATATCTCAATCTCAAATGTGACAGATAAAAAGAAATATGCAACTTTTAAAATACAAATGCTATCTTCACATTGTCTTGCTTTATAGTGATATCAGAAGATCTCGATTGAAGTGAGTAATCATAGATGAAAATCTACTATACTAAAGCACATTAGATGTTCAGAATCATCTTTTTTGGTCCTAACCAGTAGGAGATATGTATCCCTGAGGGAAGGGATGAAAAAAGCAGAAGCAACAAGTTGTTGGGATGCACAATTAAGGCTACATTAACTTGGGATCAGTAGGTTAGAGCTAATACCTGCTGAAAGATGTGTCTTGACTGACAGTGTAAGATCTCTACAGTGTCAATATTAATGCAATGTATTTCCTAAGGGTTTGAGTAGTTACTGTAAGTACAGTCCAAGTATTGAAACACTTCAGTCTGAATCTGTTCAATCAGCACATTCTAGTAAATTGCTATCAATTGCTATCATTCTATAGTGTTTAATAGAAATGTATTCATTAGTCTTCTCAGATGCCTTGTTCAACGTGCCATGGAACTATTCTGTCCACTACATCAATTTAGCTTTTATATTCCAGTATAAATTTTATTTGACGAGACGTTTTCCATCCTTTTTACCCTTTAAACTAATTTAACTGTGCAGCTAAGCACTAAAGCCATTTATTTTTCCCATAGATTTCCTGAGCTTATTTGTCATTGTAACCTACATGGATATGTGCAGGGATATTGACATGTTTAATGCACAGTATAGGATATCAGGTTGATGTGTCAGTAAATCATATCAGCAGGTTAATCTGCATTATGTCCAGCCAGAACATGTAGAATTGACTTGTGATTTTTTTTTTTTTTTTTTTTTAAACTGACAAGATTACATCAGAGCTGATGTAATTGTTCCACATTTTAATTTAAATCCATCTCTGACAGTCTTTTCAATAAATCAGATTAACTACATTTCCGCTGATTTTTCTCTTGCATTTATTGAAATGCACCCATTATTGTCTTTTTAATTGATACCCACATACATCTTTACAAAAACAGCTGCACCCATAATCAAGGGACAAATATAATATTTATATTATATACTTACAAATATATTTATAAGTACAAATTATAAATGTCCTCTGACTTTCTGGCACAATTTACAAATAAAAACATGACTTCAAGGTTTATTGTCAGAAAATTCTTTATGAGTGTGATGATGTTTCTCGGTTTCCCACTGGTACTTACAAGGGTTTGGGTCATGCAGGCTTCTACTAAATCTCAAATCGGAGACCCCATGTGTCTGGGAAAACTAGGAAACTTTGAAGACTGGTATTACATATATGAAAAATGACACTGGAGAAGGGAAATTCCTTTCTGGTATTAAATAATACCAGAAGGGAACGCATAGTATTTAATGCATTTCCCTACAGAGTTTGTGATAATAATCCAAATTTAACTTGTAATATATAAAAATAAAACTAATTGCAAAGCTAGAATTTAAGAGGTTATTACTCCATTGGCCCGGGGGCATTGTCTACATGGGCTGATATGGAGATGGTGCTCTTGTGAAGCTTCACAGCTAGATGGACCCAGTTTCCAGCTCGTACCTCCAGGGGCTGCTGCAGCACAGCAGCCGCCTGCTTCCAGTGAGAGTTCTGGTCAAGGGTGCTGACACTGATCTCCTGGTTCAGGTAGATCTGGTACCAGAAGGGAATCGCAGTGATTCTGCCTGCAGATGTAGCCTGGACCTGTAAAACGGGGATAAGGGCTTAACAAGATTCTTAATGGTATGTAAGGAAAGCTACTAATAAACTCTGCCCCAGTCCCTTGTAAATCACCTCTTATGTTTTGCTACTGTTTGTTTAAGAACAATATGACACATGCAAAAAAAAAGGAAGAAAAAAAAAAGAAACAATGGCTCTTTGTAATTCTTCTTTTACAAATAAGTAATCTTAAGTTTTTGCCTTTTAATATTCATGAGCTTTAGGGAAACAGTTTGGATCCCTGGGATCCAATTCACATTGAACCTAATGTTAGAAAGGTGCATCAATGTTAATAGAATCTTTCTGGAGATGCGTATCCAGAAGATATTTTAAATGTACCAAATCAGACAGTTCAAGGCATAAAGTTTTGCTTTCTGAAAATTCAAAAAGTGGGTGTTGAGCTGAATTCATGCAGGACCAAAAAACGCAAAGTTAGAAAGTAAACTGTTAGACATTTATATAAGGGAAATGGGTACAGTGTGTGTTCGTAGGTATGACTCATTTCTAGTTTTCCGGTGCTGTATATTCATGTACCTGAAGGTAGCTCAGGGATTTTCGAACTCTATTAGAAGAGTCAATGCAAGAGTTCAAGTATAAGCAGTCCCGCACTGCTCTATCTGAGCGCTTGTTAACAGGTGAAATTTTAATGATATTAATTCCAATCATGTTGGTAGCCCTCAGCTGTCCAAGGTATACCTTACCTTGACTTCTCTGTTAGTGTAGTTTGCGTTGGCATCCATAAGGTCAAGAACAAAGAGCTCCACAGACTCACTGAGATGCCTGCACTCCAGTGTGGAAAAGTCCAGAAACACATGGACTGGTACCTAAAGTACATAAAAGATGAACACAATGTTAGCACGTTCTTTGCAGCATACAAAAAAACAAACAAAAAAACTTTCCGCTGACATTATAAGTACTGTTATGGAAAATGGAGAGAAACTACTTATTTTTTCTCTTATTAAAAAAAAGAAAAATCCAAGTTGCTTATTTTTGATCGTAGTACAGATAAAGGGCACAGATAAAAAAAAAAAAAAGAAGAAGCCAGAGAAACACGTCACTTTAATAAAAGTCATGCAAAAGCTGATTCATAACTGTTGTTGGCAGACTTTCTCACAAACCGGTAGTTTTCCAAATTAGGTTTTAATTGGTAGTGACAGTGGATAATCACTTAATCACTGACTGATGCTTAGAAACTAATCTTCCTTCCTCAAACTCTTCCAAACTTGACAAACAGGTCGTGGCTGCAGGGCAGCAGACTTAGAAGTTGCGGGGGAAACCAAAGTGGCAGAACAGCAAGTGTCACAGTTTCCTTTACTGCAGAACAAAAGAATCTTTCCTCCTGTCACAGTTGTGTAGACCTCAGAGCCCGCTGTTTGATGTGCTTGATGTAATGTGTACTGATGGATTCAGGTAGGAATGTCTTGGGCCAAGCTGTGTGTTGCGTCTTGTGTGACAGTTGTGCTAGAAAGTGCCCTCCACTGAGGGCTTCAAAGACAACATCTGTTTAAACAAACGACCGTCCCGTGAGGGGCCTGCGAAATTAGAGCACAAACATGATACCGGGAAAAAAAGAAAAGAGAGAAAAAAAGATAACTACCAGACCATATAAAAAAAAAGAATTCAAAGGGATTTGTAGCTTCTTTAAAGCAGCTGGGAAGCAAACATCAAAGAGAAGTTCACAACAGAAAACAATCTTGGACCTTGGTATTCCAAGTGAAATACCTAGTTCAACAACAAAAAAAAAAAACCTATACATGGTAAAAAACAACACATCGGGCGACATATTTGCACCTAACCTCAAACTTTGAATGTATATCAGCTTACATGAATTTACAAACACAGCATACTGTATGTGAAAACTGTCAGTATTGACTGTTGCATCAGGAACATGAAACTTGACGGTTGCATCAGTAACATGAGACAGAATACAAGATATCAGTGGCCTGAGATGTACAAAAGCAAGATTTTGCAACTAGTTTTATGAAGACTGAAGAAGTTTCAGCTCAAGAAAGTGCTTCCTTTGGATTATTCTGGGGAAAAAAAAAAACCCACTATATATTGTAAGAACAGATTTTTTTAATTGAAATAATTATACTAAGTCTAACTACTAACAGTACAACAGAACATAATGCTATCAGCGTCCTGTTCATGTTACTCTAGACTTGATGTCAACTGAGATGGACATTCAGTTGTGAAAAAAAATGTTTCAGTGCTTTTCACAGTCAAAGAAACTTCATATGTAATCCTGGTGAATTTGTACTGTTAATATTACATCCATTTCAATGAAGTTAGTTCCGCATGAATATAAAGAACTAGAATCCCTGCATTGCGGTTGTACGCCTCCACCAACCAGTCAAGTTGCAGTTTACATTCATGTCTGTCCAGACTCATATAAGACTTTGAATGAATTTAATATTTTAACATAATCAGCATATGAATTCTTGAGTTATGGCCAAAAACATTCTTTGTGAGGTCATAGTGACCTTAACCTTTGACCCCCAAAAATCTAATCAGTTCACCCTTAGGTCCAAGTGAATGTTTGTGCCTAATTTCGTTGTAGTTTCGTTGGATGACACCAGTGAACACGTGATGTGTATCTCAGTGGAGGCAGTTCACCCGAAAAGTGATGCAGCAAATCTCTTCAGCAGGGACACAGCAGGGATTTGTTAAATCCCATACTTACTTGGACCAATCGCTGGCCATGCCGCAACAGATCTGTGCGCTGTACACGGCTTAGAGACTCCTCTTTAAGATGACAACACTGTTGCAGTCAATGTATAGTGCATTACATTTTATGCTATATTTTCTTCAATGTGTATTGTGTTTTTAAGTTTAGAAGTCATAACTTCCATGTCATGATCAGCAGACCAGTAAAGCATCATCTTTCATTTCTTTTCCAAAGATGAGATTTGGCATCCTTTGCCATGTGCCTCATAAGGTAGCATGCATCGTTTTGTTTTTCAAGTCCTAGATTTAAAAAAAACAAAAAACAACAACAACACACAGACACAGATGGGGTCAGTGGCCATGGCACAGCCACAGAAAACCCTGGTAGTGTCCCATTTGTTACCAGAGTGCAGCTTAGATTTTTACATGCAAAGTAAATACCAGAAATTCGTTTAACCTGGACTCAGGGCAGCTTATGTTGGTATACTTACAGTGAACTGGTTGATGAAAGGAGCAATATTGAACCCCAGTGTCGGCCCCTGACCCTGGACAGCACTCTCCAGCAGCAACGTGTCCGACTCCACCAGCATACCATACACCACAATCCGCTCTGGGAAAATATGTCCTCCTTCCTCCAGCAGACACCTGGTGCAGATCACAGAAATACATTTTTTAAAATATAACCCTCAAATATCTAAAAGTACATGCTAAAATGATAATCAAAAATACAAAGAAAAGTTTAAAAAAAAAGTCAGCCAACATTTCTGCATGTCCTCTGCTGGTTACACTCCCACAATTATTTTGGCCACTTCCACTTACCTGGCCAGGGACGCTTTCTCCATCAACTTCTGTCTTATCAGGCCACAGGTCTCTACACAGTCCAGGATGATGGCGCTCCAAAGCTTCTCCCTGGACGGCCTCTGCAGCATCCCCTGCTCGTCCTCGATGTGGTTGAGCCAGAACTCTAGATGCTGCTCTGGGATGTTATTGGAGCGAGCCAGCCTCTTTAGCACTTCCTGTTGCTTGTTCTTTTCCACAGAGCTGTAGGCTTTTACGTGACCCTGGCTGGCAGCGATGAGGGAGAGCAGAGAGAAGCCCTCCGACACATCCAGCACGTACAGCATGTCACTGCAGTCTGTGGAGTTAGCAGGGTCGGCGAGGTCAGACTCCACACCCGGTCCTTGCTCTTGGTTTCGGCATTTAACCTTCAGCTGAGAGATGAGTTTTCCTAACGCGCTGCAAAAACTCTGATGGTAATCCCGATTGTTCAGGAGCGCCATTTCTGAACATTCCAGCATGCAGAAGTCTTTAGCTGGATTCTGGCCAGTCTGAAGACATGCTAATGCACTGCACAGTTCTGCCTCTGGGTTTGGGTTTGCAATGGGATTTCCGGGGTACCTAGAGTCGAGACGCATGTCCAGACGGATTTCATGCCCGTCTCTCAGCACAGCGACACTGCAGAGCCTCAGGTAGGCATCTCGGCAGGAGATCTCAACAATCAGCTCGTCTCGAGGTTTCAGGACAAAACCTGAAGAAACAACAAGGGGAACCACTGACTTAGCCTGATTTTACTAGAGCAATGTAGGACCTGGAATTAAAACTAATTAATATTGTAAAGAACTCAAAGTTGAAATTGGATATCTAGTCAGATTTGTAGTTTTGTTTATTTGTTATTCAAACAGAGAGTTCCTGATTGAAATAAAAATGTTTACTTTTTTGTGAACAAAATTTTTAATTCTCCCAACTGAAACACAAAGCAGAAGTATTGAGAAATTACACCAATCATCAATCACTGCATACATACATATTACTGAACATAAAGTATCGAATGAAGAATTCTTTTGGTGCCAGTACCAAATCTGAGATATTGAATCGGCACTTGTATCGAAACATTTCAAATGATATCCAGCCCTAGAGCTATGTGGCTAGAATTAAAGGGTTTATCGACACCTGCTGTACAGAAATAGAAAAAGAACAATAAAAACAGATGATTATAATAGGTATTCATAATTTAATGGTTATGCATTTGTAATTTTATGCTGGCATGAAAGAAGCATCACTTATAGATGGCTGTAGAAATAGAGGAACGGGGCAGAGAACGGAAAGGAAAATACAGAAAGCAAAGAGGAAGGGAGAGCGAACCCAACAGAGAAATGAGATTCAGGGGACTGGGCAAAGAGAGAGGGGGAGAGGCACAGAAAGGATTCCTACAGGAATAACATCTGTTCATGTCTTCATGTCAGCACGCAGCCCGTCAGAGGCATTTGGGAAAAATGCATATTTATTGCCTATAAGAATTTCATGAACACTAAAGAGTGTCACAGGCGATCACGGCACACACGTCACAGCGGCCGGGAAATGGGTGTCGGCGATCGCCGGGAAAGGTGGCGGCTCCCTCGACACTGCCTGGGCCAATTAGCAGTGCAGTGAAATGCTGTTGAGTCCTGTCTGAAAGATGATGCATCGTGATGCCAACTGGAACATGTCACCTCATGTCAGTGGCTATGAAGTTCACACTTGCCCGGGTCTGACAGCAAAGTAAAGAGGAAATATTGCTCTTTGGGACATTTGGGACCCTTAATCCAATGCTAAGAACGCAATTTAAGTATGCTGCTTAACAAATATCAGTTTTACTGGTATAATAAATGTATTGCCTTAAAGTTCATAAAAATTGTGTAATATTCTTTTGGAACAGTTATATATTCCTTTAATGGGTCTTAATTTTAAAATTCATTAGATGTATTGTAATTTTTTTTTACTGTCATATTTTTTCACAAATTCAAAAAGCTAAATCTTGATGCGAAAGGATCTATTACAGTAAACAACTCTCAGGAAATAGTAAAATAGTGGCGATAATCATCAGCTAAAATATTTCCTCCACGTATCCCTAGTATTACTCAAAACAGGATGAACATGTAAACGATCCAGTCCCCAACACACACTGCCCTCATCTGATATAACATGGAAATGCAAGACAAACGGGAGAGGAGAATACAGGCAAGCTGAGATAAACAATTTCACACACAAAATTGATCTAGGAGAATTTGAAACAAGTACCCATGGTTAAATTAAAATACCCTGCATGTACATATTGACTATGTTGCTTAAACTGAAGCTTCAAGTTAGTAAAAATCAGAGGAGTCAGTAGTTTATAGGCAATACACTGGACAGCAATCAATGAACATGTTTGTCTCCTGAGTATCTATTAGTACCTTACCCTTGGCGCTGTGGACAGGGTAGATGGCTTGCTCCCAGCAGGTGTCCTCCTGGGGTCCAGTAGACAGACTGCTCTCCTCATCCAGGTGGAGCTGGAACCACACAGCCAGAGCATCCAGCTCCCCCTCCTGAAGGACAGGCAGGCAGAGCTGCCGGACCTCCCTGGAGCTCAGGCCCTCCAGTTCCTACAGGTTACCAGTATACATTTACCACTACATGTGTACAGCAGTCTTACATATTTATACCCATATTCTGAAGTGTTCATAGTTCTGCCCAACCTTATAAGACCCATATGTTAGTAACTGTGGCCATCCAGGCTGTTGTGGCGGGTGCACTGATACATCTCTCTGGCACACAGAGCTCAATGTTTTGTGTTACAGCAGGCCAAAGCAAACATCACCCTCTCCAACACTTTCCACCCTAATCCACCCTAACTGGAGCTCCGTGGCTCTTTGCAAGCAACCCAAACTAGATCAAAACAGGAAGAAAATGAATAATACTGGGAAGAAAAGAACCTTTTCAATGCCCCCTGATACTCCACGAGGAAAATTAGTTTGAATTAAAGCTTGGGGACATAAATGTTATCGTAGGGAAACAAACAATCTAACTAAATAAAATAAAATATCCAGCAGTGAAAAGCCTTCAAAAGGCAGCAGGAAAATCAGTCAGTCCTGTTCACCATCATATTCCCGGAAGTTGGACACAAACTGACTAAAAGCCGGGTTTAACAGATTTACTAACAATTCAGCCAGAGTACCAAGAGGACTAATTGAAGCACAATGCGCTGCATGTTAAGACCAAGTCTCTCTCTGCTAAAGTGAGTTTGCGTGACTGATTCTAGACGGTTTCCCAGCTCTGTCATCAGGGGAATTTTGCCTGCAAGTCCCTGCTGCATGTGTCCGGATAAACTTACAGTGTCAACAAATTATCCCACAGGTACTGCCAGACAAACACAATCCTCCCGATCTGCCAGGTGTGCACTGGGAGCTAATACATTTAGACAATCTCTGCAGGCTTACAGCCAAATAATAAGAAGCCACTTATGTGCAATATTTAAGCCTGTGAGGCAGCCAGTATGTTAGTTTCATGGGACCCATAGACATATGGTCAGGTAAATAAATTATTTTTCTCATGGTTACATTATTCTGTTTGAGTGTAGGCAACAAATGGACATTGAATATAAGGTTTCTACTCAGTATATCTATCTATATACTCTGTCTATCAGATACAAAGAAAACGCAAAAGTTGGGTAAAGTCAAATACATTCAATTGATAGTGGATGAATTAACTCAATTTTCACATCAGTAAAAGCTATTTGTTGAGCAGATGATATATTAGTTGGGTAAATACATTTGAATCTCGGTGAAAAAATTTCTGAATGTAGCCCACACAGAGCTTATCAGTACGGGTTGTCGGAAATGTTTCTGCTCACCTGCACATTATTGAAATCTATGTTGAGCGCTGTGAAGGGCTCTGTGAGAGGTTTATATCCTCCCGGCAGTCTGCTGAGTCTCTCTGTCGTGTACGGCTCCATGGAGTCATCCGGCTCAGAGCTGCAGCTCACTGGGCTACGGAGCTCCCCGGCTGCAGCCATGGACAGACCTCCCACCTCTGACGCACACAACCTGTACAAAAAACCCCCCCAAAAAAGCAATTTAATACTAGGTTCAGACACCGTGTACTGATGCTTCAAAAAAAAAACAACGTACAGATATTCTGCTTACAAAACATGACACACAGCCTAATCACAAGAATACAGACTGGGCCTACCTGTGGTGCCGGCGGATCTCGACGCACTCGACAGCCATACCAAACACAGTGGCTCCAGCAGGGATGACCCGTCCTGTTGCAGAC
Organism: Xiphias gladius; assembly: GCF_016859285.1. NCBI lineage: Eukaryota > Metazoa > Chordata > Actinopteri > Istiophoriformes > Xiphiidae > Xiphias > Xiphias gladius. Next base: position 11,873,091 of record NC_053414.1, on the reverse strand, counting down.
TGTTCCCTGAATTCATTCTCACCTCTCTTTAGGACAACAAAACATATGCTTTTAACGATTCTACACATTAGGCCTCTTTGATGGCACTAACACAACATGGACTTTAGCTGGATACATTTAACTTTAACTGGCGGCTAAATTATTTTAAATGATCGAATAGAAAATGATCGCAACTTGTACTGTAAACTCCGGTTTACTGATGAGATTTGCATTGTGCCAGACGTTTTAAAAGCAGCTTCATTGCGCTTAACTTTGAAATGTTTGACTTTTTGAGTTGACACAGAATACCTTTAATCCATCATCAGTTTTGTTCTTTGTGGTGCTAAAACATTGCCTGACACTGGTTCTCCAAGCCCACATCCTGAAGTGTGACACAGCTCTGGCATCATTATTCACAAATTTATGTGGTTTTCAAAGATTTAATATTATTCGACTTATTTATTAAATTTTATAGTAACTTTTTAGGATTCTCATGACCATGGGAACCCTGTACATCAGTGGCAATCAGCAATAGATTTTGGATGCCAAGAACTCATAGAAATGTCAATATTGCACTGTGGCAACTGGAGGATCAAGTTCTGTTTGCTCTCCTGTGTTTGTGATTAACACTTGAAGTTACCTGTCGAGGCAGCAGGAGGTGGTGCCAGGCATGAATGAGACTCTCTATGATGCCCTCTCCAAACAATCCGGCATCTACCGTCTCTGTCACCACCAAGGATACCCTACGAAAAACCGAACATTGAATCGAAAAAATATATGAAAAAATAGCTTCTCAGCTCTTAAACGCAAGCGTGAGTTTCATAACAGCACAAAGAAAGATGAAGGTATTCTGCCTGTGGGATCAATGTTAAAGGGTTTAGGTGTAAATTGTACCTGTGCGGGATGTCCTTTGGCACTTCCATCTCCAGAGATTTCATATGGAGGATCCTGATGCTGCCATCCATTCCATTAGCAGTCACCACCTCACAGGCCAGTTCATACATCGTCTTCGACAGCTCACAGGCATACACCTCAGCAGCCCCTGCCTTCTTAGCACACATACTTCACAGAGAGAACGGCAAATCAGAACAAGAATACACATGCATTAAAACACAGGTCCTACTCTAGCTGTGGCAAAGAAAATAAACTTCATAAGGTTGCCGCCACTTGAGGATCAAGCTCCAACTTACAAATGAAATACACACCATAACTTAAAAAATAAAAAGTTTCCAAATTCTCATGGAAAAATTCTCACCCAAGGATCCCAGTGCCAGTACCTATGTCAAGTACAGTGTTGCAGCCGCTCTGAACAGCCTTCTGAATGGCTTGCTGGTACTTCCTGTTCCTCCCGTGGTCATTGAGCATTAAGAAATGCCAGCGCTCCACCAGCCAGTTGGCCACACGGTAGAAGTTCTCCCTGGCTTCTGGGTAGTCCGGTCTCAGCTTCAAGGCTTTATGGAAATGACCTGCAGCTTCATCTCTAAATCCCATCCTGGTTAATAAAAGGAAAGCCAAAATATGGTCAAAAACAGTATAAGCAGATAATTTATCTAATTAATATGAAACTACATCATGCCCTGCAATTACAGGAGTGGTGAGGTATTAGAAGAACACGTACAGTTTATCTATATAATGATAACATATATGCAGTACCTGAACAGGTGTTCACCCATGCTGTTCAGGATGACCTCGTCAGCAGGGAAAAGTTCCAGCGCTTGTTCGTAACAGTCAAAGAGGTCCTGGATACGGCCCACAGAGTCCAGCTCTTCTGCCCATTTGAAAAGAGTGAACCTGAAGGACTCCTGAGAGGGAGATGCCACAAAAATGTGCTCCAAAACTGAACATATTTTCGATCCGCAGCCGTGTCGGCTTAGTTTCAACTGAGTGAGCAAAGTCAGAACACTATGGCTATGTCTGAAATCACTATTCACTATACTTTGTAGTGCACTACATTTACCGTCCCCCATTTTATTTGAGTGTCTGAATTCTGGGTGTGTAAATTTGTCGACCGCATTGTGCCCCCAAAAATTCCACAGTGGAACAAAAGGAGTACATTCTGGGATTCAGCAATCCCACAACACAGTGCTCTGCATTTTACAGATGCGAAAATTACAGCTGACTGACTCAACAGCGGTTAGTGAGGATGAAAGAGGATGATGATTAGTAAGTGTCCGATATATCAGTCTACAGCTACTGAGTGTCTTTTATATAGAAAGCAGTGAATAAGTGAGTAAGGGAGTGATTTCAGACACAGCCAATAATTGTGTGATTGTTTTTATGGCAGTGAACGTATCGAGACTGGTTTTCAGAGTAGACAGTCATTACCTTTGCAAAGTCCTTGAACACAGGTGCAAGGTTGAGAACCAGAAGGTAGTGCACAAACGCAGTTCCATAGTCTTGGTTGAACAGGCACTGCTGGGCACTTTCTAGGGAACTAGAGACCAGCTCGTTCCTGGCAGGGTCCTCTCTTCGTCGCCTTCGGGTTCTCCTGCTATGCTTTGGCCTTGCACTGGCATTAGGCATCCCTTGCAAAAAAAAAAAAAAAAAAAAAAAAAAAAGGAGTACAGATTGGGGAGAATGAGAAATAATAGTGATAATACAATTAATATAAATTAAAGCCACGTTCAATAGGACAACAAGGTCCCTCGGTCAGCAGAAAAACAATCTGCAACTATTCTGATGATCGATTCATCGTTTAAGTTATATTTTTAAGAAAACATGCCAAGCATTTAATAGTTCCAGATTCTCAAATATGAGAGTTTGGTGCCATTTCTTGTCTTAACATCATAGTAAATTGAATATCTTTGGATTTTGGACTGTTGGTTGCACAAAACAAGAAATCTGAAGACTTGTTTCATTGACTAAACAATTCATCGATTGAGAAAATAATCAGCAGATTAATCAGTTATGAAAATAATTGTTAGTTGCAGCCCCAGTCCCACATAAAGCACTGCATCATACTGTACAGGCCCATTTCTGCTGGGGGAAAAAAAAACAATAGCAGATGAAAGGTACTAAACTAAAAACATTCATTCATTCATCCATTTAAAACTACAATTTGTTTTCAAAATTGTGATATATCAGGACAAACTCTGTACTTCTCACTGACAATTTTAAGACAATAGCTCAAAACTTTATAATGAGATGTAAAGTCAAAGTCAAATTTTTGAATTTTGAAGTAAAAATCATGACTTGACTTAGTTGCCATGTTGTAATGTTGAATTACTAACTCATAATTCTGGCTTACCATTAATTATTATTAATTATTATTATTATTATTATTCCTGATACTTAACATATTTTAACGTCAACATATATAGGAAATATTACATTTTTTACATTGCTTGTTAATTGAAAAAGAAAAACGTTAACAGGGATACTTTAAACTCAATGCTTCTTTACAGGCATTACTGACTATTGTTTTTGTCCACTTACTGTGTTGTTTATTTAGATCCCAGGCTGGGTTGTGGGAGAGAAAAGATTACTCCTGTTTAACTATTTTTATTCAATTGAACTTAAACCTAATTAAAGCGGTGTTGATAGTTTTGCAAACAGGCAAGTCGCTAGCATCGCAGTGAACGATCTTTCTCCTGGCAGCAGCCGGCCAACGTTAGCTCACATGATAGAAGCTGCTCTGACAGTCGCTACGACAGCCTAGGTGCGTGTCAAAAAATGACCGTTTCTGATTATATTCACGTTATATCTGTAGGCTGGTCATTTAAACTGGAAATCACATTCCTGCTGAGGATCGCGCAACAGCTGCCGCTCAACCAGAAACGCGTCCGTGCGCTAAACCACTCCGAAGCAAACATGTAACGAGACACGGTTCCACGAGCCCAACTGCAATGAAGTTTAAGGCCTTTGAAGCTACGAGCCAGACGTAAACGCTGTAAGAGACATGGAGAATAACATTTCCCGTATTTATTCACAAGCTGCATTTCAGTGAATGTCACCGCCTCAGATTTGCCTCTGACGGAACCAATGACAGACGAATCTCCAGGAACAGTCAAAGAGTACAAGAGATCAAGATAGTTCGCAACCGTACCTTAAAACACGAAAGAGGCACTCTTAAAGGTTAAGTCCAGTCACAGTCTATATTTGTCTTAATTTTAACAAATAGACCAAAAACGTTATAAATCGATCTTTCAAGTACTGTCTGTGTAGCCAAAGTCTGGTATGGCTTAGTCCTCTGTGCCACAGAGCTCCACTGTTGTGCAAATACTACTAAAAAAAGACCAAGAACCATGCATTGCACTAGTTGACATGTTTCTTCATCACCATGACAATGTGCACTGTAGTTTTTTTGTTTTTGTTTGTTTGTTTGTTTTGGAGTCATTGGCTGCAAACTACATTGCACAGCTGTTTAATCAAACACATTTAGCCTTTTTCAAAAATTTTTTACCCATTTTTAGATTTATATCCCAGGTGGTGACTAATGGTGTTGGTACTGAGAGACAAACTATCACCTGCTTCGTTTAGGTCTTTTGTTGAGATTTGGTGACAGTAACAAAAGTATAGAACATGGCTGGCCTTGTCCTTTAAAATGAGTGTGTTTATACAAATGATCTAATGTGCTTCTAGCTGTGTTGTATGTCTGTAATGTGGCACTCTGGTGGTTAGTATTAATCTGCCTGCTAACATGTTTACACTCCTACGCACATGAACAGGAGGTAGCTGACGTTAGCCCCACTCAGTGGTGGAAAGTACATTTACTCAAGTACCATACTAAAGTCCAATTCTACTTTAGTATTTCAACTAATACAGAATACAGCTGCAGTTACTACTTTTCAAATTAAGATTGTAAATCGAAAAAACATATGATAAGGTTATAACATGCGATACGAAACCCGTTTCAAATGTGAGTCTATGAGTTGTTAGCAGTTCTACCAAAGAGACATTTAAACTTCTCACAAGGTCTCATTAAAATAACAGTTCGAGGCCCAAAGAAGTTAAATGATCAAATTTGTACATGAGGACTTTGTTTATTTTTTTTCTTTCCTCTCCCATTAATCATCTCACAGTCCCCTCAGATTTATCTTGTGACCCCTTGGACAGGCCCGACCCCTAGCTTGCAAACCAGAGGATTAAATTTGATAACTCTAAATAAAGTAGTTAAAACTAGCTCCACCTATTTCTCAAACTAAAGGCAGTGATGCTTCATTTATCAGCAAGTTACCTATTATAATAGCCGCTAACTAGCCTTGTTACATTCAAATATTAAGCCAGTCTGACACAGTGTTATCGAGCAGTTGGGTGTTCTTTCTTTTTCTATTTTGTAAACTACTATTACTTAAAAAAAAAAAAAAAAGAATGCTTCAAAGTTCAAAGGCAAACTATTTGATGGTAATTAACATATATTTAGAAGTAGTTTATTAATAATGCATTGACATCATAAATTATGACATAATTCTCTCCCTTACATGATAGTACATAAGCTGCTTTTAACAATAGAAAGTATCGATGCAGGCGTCTTTTGACCTGCTAAATAACCAAATCGGTGGCTCAAGCGAAGCGAAACTGGAAGTAGATATGGGATAAAAATCTTGCGCAAGCTGAATAGTCTTTGATAGAAGTTTTGCTACACGCACTCACAGATGTCAGCAGAGTTTCCCAATCTGTCACTTTACTAGGTGGAGTACGCTTGATGGAGGAAGGAGAACACAGATACCGCCACCATGATTTTCTGACAACTCCCGTGGACCGACTTCCGGTGAACACTTTCACCCGACAGCGTACTGTTATCACCTTTTAACCGTTAAACCTGTTAGCTGCTCTCCGCTGTATTTGACAACCGCGGAACAACACCCACTCCAGAAGAAGTTACCATGCTAACCATAGTTAGCTGCTGCTACTTGACGTAGCTATGTTTTCTACGCTAGACTTGAAACGGTCAGGGAAAAGAGCGGTAATTTCATTGTAACGGATACTTTTTTTTTTTTTTTTTTTTTAAAGTTATAAAGTAAGTGGCGTTTTAGCCAATTTCCCGTGCTTGGAGACGAAGCCATCAATCTGTCAGAAAAAATGGGACTACACCCGCTGGAGTTCAGTGAATGCTATCTGGACAGCCCCAGCTTCAGGGACAAAATAAAGGCACACGAAGCGGAGCTTGACAAAACTAACAGGTTTATCAAAGAACTGTACAAGGATGGGAAGAACCTCATCAGCGCAACAAAGCGTAAGTTGACTGTAATGCTTTTAAACTCAGTCTACTGTAAGAAAACTGGCTGGATTCAGTCTCGCAAAATCACGCACTTGCCCCGTGAAGAAGTCTTGGGGTCTTGATGTGTCCTCTGCTCCTAGCTACTTCTCCCTCAGTTTGCCAGTGATTGTTTTCTTTCCCCTTTGCTTGTATTATCAGTTAAAAAAAACCCAGATGAAACTGTGTAACAATATAACAGACTCACGATTTTGACGATGCGTTTAAAAAGTCCTTTCTTTTGCTCTGTTTTATGAGGACAGTTATTCGTGTTTTTAGTCAGTTTGAAAAAAAAAAAAAAACGTCTCCTTGAGTTACTATAATATCACCCCGCACTATTTACAGTCCCACAGCTCGACTGGGTTAAAACGATTAGATCGTTATCTCTCTGAACTCTAGCCTTGTGGGCCGGGCTTGTTTGCAAGGCGCACAGTGCTTACCTGACTTGCCAGACTTCAGCACACAGCCGTCAAAAAAGGGACCGCTTTCAGTACGCCTTGTCGGGAAATTCCCAGAAAATCCCTCGAATCCAGACTTAACAGTATCTAGGAAATGCAACGGTATTGTTAAAACGACCCCTTGACAACCGACTTTCAGTTTCAGTCCTGTCTGAATGTAAATTTTTATTTATTTTTTTCTTTGTAGCTGATATTCTTTTAGCACAACCAAAATTTTTCAAGGCAGAGATTCAGCAAGGTGCTGTTAAACTCACACAGGCATCCTTTGTTAACGTTGACTGCATAGTGTCAGACAGGTTCTGCAGGCATTCAGTGGCATATTTAGGGCTGGGACATGATTTAATATTCTCATTTACTATCGTGTCATGAGGATAAGATCATATTATGTAGAGCTGCAACAATTAGTCGACTGACAGAATTTGATAAGCGATTAATCGTTGCATTCATTTTTCAATCATTTAAGTTATTCAGATTTTTTTTGTTTTATTCATTTTTAACAGACAAGTCTGATGTCATGCACGGCAGCAGAATACATTTCACCTGAAAAATTGACATGATATTGATATTGATTTCAATAATAATTGCCAGGTCTATGTAGTATATTATATAAAGTTGTTTTTCAAGTTAGGCTGAGCTCTCGTTTCCGTCCTTATAAATATCTTGAAAGAGCAGGTGCTCAGTGATTTTGTTCAAAGTATATACTTAACACACGGTCAAGGGTCAGGAAGGGATTCAGCTGGTTAGCAGCAACCTTTAGGTATGTTGTTTCATTCAAATGACCCATCAGCTATATTAAATGTCGCATGTCTGTCAAGAACACTTTCTCCACACCATTACTCCCCCACCAAACCTGCACCCCTGACGTAGTTGAGATGGCTGCATCGATTTTGAAACGTTTATGCATGTAACAAGAAGCCCGGATTTTTTTACAGGAGGTGTCATTTTTTTCAGTCAGCCCTTCAGCAGATTCGGCGTTGGTCATAGCTGACATGAGTGGAAGCGTGTATGCATGCATGCATGCATGCTGCTGTTGCTCCTATGCTTCACACTGTCACCCTGCACAGCACATGACTGTTGTACAGAGCTGCTGTTTGCATACTTGTGGTCTGTTGTACCTGTTAGTTTTAGCAAGTCTCGCCATTCTACTCTGACCTCTCTCAATGTGATGGTTGTTCACCCAACACTGCAGCTGATTTGCTGCTCTGTATCACACATCCTTGATGAACTCCAGCTCTACAAATTTGTGAAAATCCCAGTAGGGCAGTTGTTTTTAGGTGACTGTACCATGTGTTTACTTTTGCTTAAAAAATGCTTATTTCCATTTCTAACCCTTAGTTAAACACTAATTGACACACATTGTGATGGGCATTTTGACACATTGTGATGGGCATTTTGACAATTTTTTGACGTCTCATAGTGTGTTTTAAAGTGTGTCCAACATAGTGACGTATATCAAACATCTAGCCTGTTAACCCTCGTTACGTCTGTGCTAGCCTCTCGCTCCTGAGAACATGAAAAGGAATGGGAACCCTGGTCATACACGCCCACTGGGATCACTGCAAAATCAGCTGAAGTTTCAGGAAGGAAGTGATGGTCATGTTCTTATGTACTGACATTAATGAAGTGCCTATTTTGCTCAGCCTTTGCTGTAGCACTTCATAGACACCACCTTTGAAATAGTTGCCTGTCCCTTCTATCAATGCCAAAAGACTGTTTTTAATATGATCACTGTAATCATGATGTGTTTACACAACTTGCTAATTGGAGTAGTAGAGTAACTCCCAACAATATCCAGCTGTCACAGCAACATATTAAGTATTTCCCATGGCCTGGGTGTTGTAGATGTTGTTTAAAGGTAAAAACAGCACGCTGCTATTTACAAAGGGTGTTTCCTATTTTTATATTTAATTTAGGGCAAAGCAAATTTATCTGAACTGGGCTGAGCAGCTGTCAACGGTATGTCTTTGAATGGCAACATCGTGTAAAGCTGAGATGATTAGTTTATTAATAGGAAATTAAACAGCATCAATTTTAATAACTGGTTTAGTAATTCAAGGGAAAATACCCAAAAATACCCATTTGCTAGTTGTAGCCTCTCAAATGTGAACACTTCCCCGCTTTTCCTAGTCTTATTTGATAGAAAACTTAACATCTTTTGTGTGAAGGGCACTCTATACTTTATAGACCGAGCATTCTACAAAGTATTTGGCATATTAATTTTTGTTTGTTGCAGCCTAACTTATAGATAAGTGGTCACACATTTTGTGTTTGTTGTGACCAGAACAAATGAAAAAAGAAAACAAATGACATATTGCACCTTCCACAGTGAGCACAATTTCCAGTTGTGATTTTAAGTACAATTGAACAAGTTCTGATTTTAATTGAAGAACTTTTGATGTGATAATTTAATATAATGTGGATTGGCATTATAGGGATTGATGTCTCTATCTATAATTTTCTAGAAATAATCGATCAGGATCATGCCACACCAATTTAAAGGCCATTTCTGCAGTCTGTCACCCTGTTCCCAGACTTTATCTAAGCACAGTGGCATTATAAAGTACACAGTAGCTTTAGCTGTAGCTCAAGTATAATTAAGTTATAAAGTAACAGTGTTGCATTTTGTTAATTTACACTCTCAGGGTGGAGCTCTGAGGGCTTAGCTTTTAAAACTTGGATATTACTCTGATTATCTTGTCTCATGAGAATGTGAACCTGTGTTTGGTCCCCTTCATAGAGATAATAGAAAATAGCCCACCACTTTTTTCTCGTGAATCTGCCTTTTTTGTGGTTTGCAGATTTGAAGTTGAGAGGGTAGTCTCACTAGATGAACTTGTGAGCTCAGACAGTTGTTTGTGATGAGTGGAGTTGATCTAAGTGAGGCTAAGCTGTGTAATGGTCACTATCAGCTTCACAATATGATCTAACACTCAACAGTTTTGTAAAACTGGTTGAACAAGCATTATGATGTAAACACTGACAGATTTAGTCTTGTTTACAACTTACATTAAAAAGGATTAAAATTGTATGATAAAGTGGTTGACTTTAAGTTTGACCTCGTAGTGATCTGGTGTGGTGTGAGGGCAATTGTTGATCCCCAAATCCCAGCCCATTCTCAGCCTTTCAGTAACTCCCTCCACTCCTACGCCTGGGAGGATGTCCCTCTACGGAAAGTCCTTGGTTCTGAGAGGAAACTTTAAAGCGGGGCCGTGGGCCAGAGAGCCATGACATGGAAGTGCCCACTAGAGGAGCAACATCCAGATGTGCTTCTGTTTCAGAGGGTTTCCTCCACAGGAACTGTGTCCTGTCTCTACCCTCTCAACTACCCTTCATTGTTGTCCTTAGAAAATGCATTGATTTCTTTTTTGTAGCAAAAAGTATGAACTCTCCATTTCTGGAGAGCTTATTATTGTACGTAATCTTGTCAGTACCTGTCAGTCAGCTTTATTAGTTTGATAGTGGTAATTTCATGTTCTGTTATTGCTGCAATCATCTGAAAGGTAAAGTTGGACACAGTTGCACTGGGGTCAATCAGCGTCACTTTCACAGCTGGATTTCCCCTGAATTATCCAACTAGTTCATAAAACAAAATGATTTGTATTTTTTTATTTTGATTTTCAGTTCCACTTTGAAAACCCAGCCATGTGAATGTCTTTTTCCCATTGGTTGACAGGTTTAAGAGTAGTCTGCCATGGTGTGCTTTGGCTCACTGCTGCTCTCTGTAATCACATTACTGATTCTGCCAAAGGGCCACATCACAATCTTTCATTAAAATCGCATTAGCACAAGACGTGAAGTCATGTGGGAGGAGTGCTTTTTCATGTCTTACTCCAGAGAGAACAAGGCCTGCTATAAAGGTGAAAGTGTATTATTGCTTGATAGCACAACAGTGCTTTTTGGTCTCCTTCTTTGGTGTAGAGAATCATTTGAAACACCTTTCACTGCATTATAACTGTAATTTTTTTGGATATGCGCCCACATAGTACATTAATAATATAATATATTAGCCATGGCCATTATTGAAAGGACACTGGTCAGTGCAGCTTCACCCTACAGAATTGTTTTGAGGATCAGGAAGTCATGAATGAAGTAATGCATGTGGGCAGGGGGCTGGAGGGGGGTTGTTGTGGGAGGGGATGGGTGGGCAGGCTGTGTCGAGGGCAAAGGTGGGGGCAAAGTGCGGCGCAGGGATTCATACTGGAAAAGATGGGAGAGTGGAACAGGAAGGACTGTGGAAAAGCACAGCATGTAAACCCTGGCTGCTCTTTGAGGGCCTGGACCAGGCAAGTTCTGACCCAAGTGGCACATTTGATGAGGCTGTAGAAATCATAACAAACAACAATCCAGCAGATGCCAATGAATACACTGTGGACATCTTCAGCAGCTGAACTCTGACATATACATACCTTTTTCTGGCTTGTTTTGGGGAAAACTTTTGCAATAGCAACCATAACAGGCAGAGTTAAGTTTCCTGCTTTAAGACATACAGTGAGTGAAAAACAAGTTTGTGTTGGAAGAGACTGATAATATTTAAAATTTGATCTATAACATGCAAGCCCAAAGTCACAGCAGCCTGAAGTTGTAAGCATAAAAAGTGCAAATCCACTTCAGGGGGAGTAACATTAAAAATAAACTGCTACCGTTCATTAGAAGCATACTGGATGTTCACTGTGAAAGTTACCCCAAGCCATAGCCCATTTAAATTACAGCTATATTAAATATTTCAGAACATGTAATTACGAGTAACAAGAGATTTACAGGACTTTAGGATTTTTTTAAATTTCAAAAAAAAAATTTCTTTTTAGGATTTTTTATCTGCAGCAGTGATGTTGTGCGTGCGTCCATGGGCATTACACTGGACCTGTATTTACATGCGTTGGTGGAGGAATAGCTTAAAACAAGCTTAGGATTGTTCGAATCAGGTTATTCATGTTCGCCTTGTCATTAATTTACCCGGGACATTTTGCCACTGTGGAAGCCCATAGCAGTAGTAATAAATGTCGAAGTATGAAATGCCTCAACTAACACTATTTTTATTGAACATACATATAAATAAATAATATAAATAAATAATATAAACATAATGAGCCAGTCAATCAGACTCATCTGAAAATTCAAATATAATTTGAATAACAAGATAAGTGTAGAGGACAAAGTTGCCAAAATTTAGTCTAAGTTTGTAGTTCTTTGAAGTTAGCAGCTTATATGATCGGGATATTGATTAAAAAAAACATTTTGATTCATTCGCGCATCATTTGTGCAGGCAAAATAAAATTTGTGCTCACACTGTTTTTTGAGATATTAAACATTACATTTTTGGCTGTACCACAACAGCGGGGTGCAAATTTTTAGTTTGTGTGCAGAAACAAATAGAAATAGTTTTATTCATATCCTTATCACAAGTGGTGTTAAACTCACAGAGGTAAGGTTTGATTGTATTCCCAATAGATGTCAGTAATGCAGTAAACAGTCTTACTATCAGTTCAGTTAGACAACCAACCAGAATGATTAATGCTGATGTCCAGGTATTATGGCAGAATGGCAGTAGTGTACAGAGTAGACTGCTCAACGGTGTTTTCATAACTTTGAACTCGCCCAACCTAATGGAGACTGCAAGGTCTACCTTATTTAACGTTTACTGGACGTTTATTGGACTTTTACTGAACGTTTACTCAGAGTCGGCGCCGAACTAATTGACATCACATCAAAAAAGTTGTCAGTGTGGCTGCATTTTGTTCAAACAGATGACCAAAAAGTCGGGTGTAAACTTTGCAAACAGCAGTTTGCATATCACAGCTCAACAACCAAACATGGCACATCATCTAAAAACGGTAGGCTGACTTGTCTGCGTTAGGATGCAACTTTTTTGTCTAACACTTGAGGCTTTGAGTGTATATTACTCAGTAGGTCTTTTGCTGGGATCACTAGTGGAAATCATATGAATGCACGCTGGTCGACTCTGGGTCTGTTGTCAATATTTCAGTATAAAATAATTAGGTTAAAATGATTTAATATGCTGCAAATACTAGCTTTTTATGTTTATTTATAATTCATTTATGGCTACCAGTCAGAGTGCACTCAGTGAACTGTGGCAAATTTAGTTAATCTGAAGATAACGTGCAGATTTTTTTTCCCCCATCAATTAGTTGAAGAGTAGGCACGATTTCAGTCGACTAGGACTTTCTTTGGTTGACTTAAGCTCTACTTTGGGCATTGGCATCTTTTGATACTCTTTTCCTCTAGTTAACATTTTATCCATTAAACAACTTTGGATAAGAAAAATGGACCTACCTCTAAATAAAATAATCATTAGTGACTGCCCTAATAATGCTGTAAAGTATACACCGGTTTTACTTGTGAAATGTTCATTATTTGCCTCTGCTTTTATCTGTGGTGTTTCACAATAACGCCCTGTGATTCAGTCACCTCCCCGCTGTGTCATTTTTGTTTTTCGTCCCACCTCTTCTGAACAGGGGCACCAATGTTTATGTCACATAGTTTGGCATTTTTTCATGTTTTTCCTGCAGAAAAACCTGGCCTGTTATATCAGATAGATGTAAGGTGGGGTCTGTATGACTCATAGTAGGAATCCAGTAGACTGGGGTCTCTGGCTTTCTGCAATGAAACTAGCCAAGTTTGACAGTTCCCAGGTTTGCTCTTAAATGCCTTGCTTTAAAAGGCAAAAAGCAGGGGAAGCCTTTGCCTTGTACTCTTGTGTGCCCTAGTGTGTGTGGTATTTCTAGCTTGTGATAGTTCTTTCCTGTAGGACAGCAGCTATCCTTTCAATCTGTTATGCAGACCTCTCATCTAACACTTTTGTTTATTGCTCCACTGATTGTATCCATTTGATCTATGCTGTTGAAACTTCAATTGACACAGTACTGCGACAAAGCCGCTGTTTTTTCTTTCACTGAATGTTGTCTGACATCTATTAATGCAGGAGCCTCGTGTAACCGGATAAGGTTCATTCTTCATGTTTTATGTAATGAAGTCCACACAGCTTGGCCTCATATATTCTCATATTAACTGTCCACCCTGTAGTGAGTTAAACATGCAAGCAGCCTGTGTAATCAGTTTGTGGATGACTGTGATTTGTGCACCACCCTCGCATATGGCTCTAATAAAGAGACTGCAAATCTTTCCATTGACATAACTGTTCATAGAATACACACTAATTGTTCACAATGACCTGGGCCTTGGTCTTATCTTTGCTAAATAAAGTATATGTTTAATATATAAAAGAGTACAAAAGTAACATACATTATGCAATAGAACAGTAAAAATCTTGTGGAATGCTTTAATTGCTTTTGTCACGATAGCGTCAGCTCGTCATTATCTTTTACAATACAGTGACATTATAATACTGCCCTGACCTTACGTCACACACAATATAGTGTGTTGAAGCTTTGTTAAGGTGTGTCAAGGTTCAGTGTAATGTTGTCAAAACATGCTTTCACTATGTCAGGTTGTAGCTGAACTTTCCACTCTACATTCATGTGTATTTTGGGATAATTTCAGTCCTGCAGTTGACCAATAAGGACTCCATAAGGGTCACTGATTACCAAACAGACTTATAGAATTTAGGTTTAGGTTATGATGTTTCTTTTTAATGTTTTATTAGATATATTACACATTACATAACTTCACATAATACTACCACCACTATTACTAACAACAACAATAGATTATAACACAAACACATACTGGAGCTAAAGCTTCATTCTTATCTGGCATGCAGGTGGAGAAAATGTAAAAGTAAAAAAATCAAAAATAAAATATTGCTGACAAAGCCAAACAAAAGCAAAGCCAAAAAAACTAAACATAGTTAATAGAGACACAATGTGAGAATGAAATAAAAGAATATACAAACTGTAAAACTGCTTTTATATAAAAGGTTTTAAGAAGGGATTTAAAAAACGACAGACTCATCTTCCCCACATTCCTCTGGCAGATTGCTTCAAAGCATAGAGGCTCCTGGTCACTCTTAGTTTCAAGCCTGGATCCACGGATTACAAGAAGGGCCAAGACTATTGAGTTACACCAAATTTACAATGAGGCTCATACAAGATTTGATATGATTAAATGTATATTTGTTTAAATATGGTATTAGTGGCATGTTGTGAGCAGGTTTCCATGCTGGTGAAACTGTTTTCATGCTGATAAACAGCTAGTAACTAGTGTCAAAAAAAGAGAGACCCAAACAGGAGCAATAGAAAAATATCATTAAAAACATGAGCAGTTTTATAATATGATAATGGTTTAAAACCAACAGAGGTATATGATTCTGGAAAATCTATGTTCCTTATGTCTTGTCCCCATCCTGCTTACTGGACTACAGGACATAGACTAAAATTATAGAGGGTGTTGTAGAGCACATCAATATAGGATTTTTGTGTTGTATGCAGACATTTCAGGTGTCTCAAATTGAGGACTATTGGCTAGAAAAGTGTGACCGGAGTCACCTTTTATGGACTTGCACACCCTGGTCTGGATTGTAGCTGCCTGCGTGGCTTAGATTCCCTCTAGATTTACAGTCACCTCAAAGAAAATTGCTATGTTCAGCATATAAGTGTTTGCAACCAAAATAATGGCCTGACAGGCTTATATTTGCCATGCCTTTATTTTGGAAATATTGCCTGGAACCCATACTTCCATATGGCAGTTCATCAGGTTGTGTGAAAAAAGTGGAAAACTTTCAGTGTATTAGTAGTGTATTAGTAACATGAACACCAAATTTATTTGCTCTGGTTGACACAAGTGTATAATATAAGTTTACTACTCTAAACTGTTGTCTAGTAAATGCATGCAGTAACTCACAACTGATTATAAGCTGAGAATAATAAGGCATCTCATAATACTTCTCTCTCCCTTCTGACCTCAGTAAATTACTGTCTTTAAAGAGGTGCCTGAGCCACAGGATTTGACACTTCACTGCTATTGTTGTTAGCTGCTTAATGTTGCTTGGCCTTTTTTTTTTTTTTTTTTTTTTTTTTTTAACCATGTCTTGATTAATGAGCTGAAGTTAGGTCTGTGCAGTGTCTTGCATAAGTTCACGATCCAAGAAATGAGCTATTAGCCATTAATCCTTTTGTTTTGCTTACTGTCATTAGAACATATTTGCTAAATTCCTGTAGATAGATAAGAGACCCTAATTTGTAATTTTGTTAGTGAGACAGCTTGTTTTTTTTAATGTGCTTTTTGCCGTTGTTACTTTTAATTTCTTAAGAGCAACAATTACCTCACCCACAAGAAAAAGAGAGAGCATTTCCTCCAGGTGCTATATAAAGACCTACTCAAAAAACAAACAGTCGTAAATACTGTAATACAGAAGCTGCCCCATTGTCTGGTGTGAATCCGTTAACTTCCTGTAGTTTGATAACTTAGACAAATTGGCCAAAGGAATCGACCACAGGTGTCTTGTTTGACCCATATTTCCTTATGTGCTTTGGGATTGTATAGATTGAAGACTGAGCTGAAGAACAACCAGCAATGGATTTCAAACTGTTTGAAATAAACTATTGAGGCCAAAGCTATGCTCTATGTGGCAGGCTCAAGCAAACATTGTCCAACACCTCTCACATGTTTGGGCTTTTGGCCCTACTATAGATTTAATCCATAACATGTGTACACACATTGTTCTGAAAAACTGGGGTGTGTAAGCAGCAGGATAGCCATGGGTAAAAATAACAAATCAGCTCATATAAATTCATTTAAAAAGTGATAGTGTTGGATTGTTTTTTGGATGTGTTATTATAATCTATGCAACAAAAAATTGACTGTATTTGCAAAGGTCTAGGTAATTGGTAAGATTATGATCATCCAGGGTTTTTCATTAATAATGGGTGGCTTCTGCTTGCTTTACGAAAACTTCAGTCAGCAACAATAAAACCTGTTTTGGGGTAATGTATACTGTAGCCTTGTGGACTAAGATGCATATAATGTTACCGCAACATCCCCACTTTAAATCCGGTTAGGGGTCTTTGTTGCATATAACCCCCCTCTCTTTCCCCACAGGTTTTCTCTGTCAGCTTCCACTGTGTATTATCAAAAATTGAGGCACATTCCCGCCAAAATTTTTAAAATGAAAATAATGATATAGAGAATGCTGTATTAAATGTGTTACTGACAACTTTAAGTGCAGTTGCAGAATTATTTTAGCTTCGTGGTAGGTGAAAAGAGCCAAGGCAGGATGATATGCAAGGTTACCACCATGGGCTATTTAGCATTAAAAAAAAAAAAGCATAAAATACCTTTTTTTATTTTTTATTTTTTTATTTAAAAGGTGCAACTAATAACATTAACAATTGCCTAGTACGATACGTATGTCAGTAAAGCAGCACGCATAATTGCATGGCCCCTGGAATTGGCAAAACCTAATTGGGATGCAGCCATTATTAATGTTATTAACCACACCTGTGCTTTTCCAGCTATGATGTGTCAAGAAGTCTGCTGTGAAAAATGTATTCAATTCATCTATTAACATAACTAACAGGATAATGTCTGGTCTGTTTGTCTGGTCTGATTGTATCTAATGGTAGCATGTTGACATGGCTAGAGTTAGCATGTTAACATGCACTTTACATAACTATTGGATCTTAATGTTTAGCATGTAGCATGTAGCATATTAACATGCTGCTAACATTAGCATGTAATCATGCTCACAGTTAGCATGCTCTTCCCACTGAGGTTATAATGAAGGGAGAGCCTGCAGTTGGACATTGGTCGGCATTTTTAAAAAAAAATGCCAAACTCTATGATTTGCTGACCTCTGGCAAGCAAAAGAATGTAGTTCTTGTAGAAGATCCATAACTATTTTAACATTTTGTCAACTGCAACAATAAGAAAAGAAAAGATCACTAATATATAACATATATGTAATTCCCTTTGTTACATACCTTTGGGATTTTTTTAATTGTTAATCAGATTTAATAAAATGCATTCAATTCATCTATTAACATAACTAACAAGATAATGTCTGGTCTGTTTGTCTGGTCTGATTGTTTCTAATGGTAGCATGTTGACATGGCTAGAGTTAGCATGTTAACATGCACTTTACATAACTATTGGATCTTAATGTTTAGCATGTAGCATGTAGCATATTAACATGCTGCTAACAATAGCATGTAATCATGTTCACAGTTAGCATGCTCTTCCCACTGGGGTTATAATGAAGGGAGAGCCTGCAGTTGGACATTGGTTGGCTTTTTCAAAAAAATGCCGAACTCTATGATTTGCTGACCTCTGGCAAGCAAAAGAATGTAGTTCTTGTAGAGGATCCATAACTATTTTAACATTTTGTCAACTGCAACAATAAGAAAAGAAAAGATCACTAATATATATAACATATATGTAATTCCCTTTGTTACATACCTTTGGGATTCTTTAAATTGTTAATCAGATTTAATAAGCAATGTGTAAAAATCACTTTCAGGCACTGGTAAAGTTTGGTGTGTGTTTTTCATTAATTTCATTAATTCAAAGAAACTGGGATTACTTATTAATGACAATAATCATTAGTTTCAGCTCTTCATGTAGCTTGCCATCTTGTAGCAGTTACAGATGCTCAGCACAGTCCTACAGCTCTATATAGGGGTGTAGCTCAGTCGATTGTTCCCTATGGAGTCCCTGCTATCTGCCAAAGCTAATGACACTGCTCTTCAGTATACCCCTCATAGCTGCAATCTTAAAATACCCTTGCTGCATTCTGTAATGTTTCCCTAAGGGACTGTCATGGGTCAGAGATCCCACCTCGGGGAATCTCCTCACTGTTTAGAAATAGATTTGGTTTGCTGTGTTTTTACTTATTTGCAGGGGTGTAGTAGAGGGTGGACTTAAACTGCATTTATACACATCTCAAAATCTGACATGGTTTTAATTCAGATCGAGGAGCATTTATCCAGTTTTTATGCAGAGTTTAAATGGGTGAATGCTCTCTCTCTCAGAGCATAGTCACCCATGTTGGGGCTCTACTGAGGTTTGGCTAGCCAGTGGTTGGCTTGGTCTTTGCATCCATACAGTCTGCCACGTATTAAAGCGGTTAACGGCAATAAGATTAAATGTTGTTCCAAGCTTTCCTGTAGGTGTATGCCTTTTCTGTTTTGAAATCAGCCAAGTCTCATGAAATCTTGATTGATTTAATTGATATTGATTATATTGCCAAGCGTTTTCCTTTTGATTACTGAGAGATTTAGGATATTTTTTATCAGTTTTTACTGGTATCAAGTTTGCAATACTTTTGCATTATGTAATATTGTCACCAAATGCTACAGGTATATATTAACACATTAAATTACATATTGCACTGGCAATACTAAGGAATTCGTGGTAGAAACCAAATGAAGATAGCCTTTATTTCGGTAAATGCCCAAGTACATCGGTCTCATTGCTAATGTAACACTGGTTTTTATTGAGGAAGGACTTAATTAAGAATGACACTTATTTACATTTTGTTAATGTTACTTCAACTGAAAAAGCTAATGTCATCATATATCTTGAAAATAAAGAAATAGATGTGTTATTTTACTTATATTGAATAACCCTAGTGTATACTATCAGCTTCTTTCTGGGGCTATCCAGCCTTTGGGCTATACATTGGTAGCATCATACTGTTTCCTTTCTCTGTATTTGTGTAATCTATGACTTGTACAAAAGTAATTAAATATAGTTTGTTCTCTTTTAAGCACATCTTAATTTGTTGCACTTTACTTCCCGGTAGACTAGGGTTTGATGTGTAATAGGATGTAACAGACTGTAGACGAACAGGATGTTTGCAAAGTGGTTAACTGTGTGCAATGCAATGGACTTACTTTTCAAGACAGCTGAACAAAACATTCCTTAAGACAGTGTTTTTATAATGCAGATGACAAGTAATTTTAGTCTATGTAGTTTAAATGTTTTTCTTTTTAAAAATGTATTTAATTGGTAGATCTTGGAAACATGCAGTTTAATGATGAGTATTTTGCCTCCTTTTAAATTCACTGCTGTAAATGATTTTTATATTTCAAATTTTCTTTTAGAGCTTGGGATGGCACAGCGAAAGTTTGCCCAGTGCCTGGGAGAATTTCAGTTTGAGTACATTGGAGATGCGAAGACAGACGATGAGAGATGTATTGGTAAGTGTGGGTTTGTCTCCTGACGTGATGGAAACTAACCACTAGTTTTGTTACCACCACGCAGATTTGCACTTTAAATTTTTGTTTACGGTTCTTTCTCTACCAGCAAATTAAGAGCAGTTTGTGGTGTGCACCTGTGGTGGGAACAGCTGATAATCATAATATCTGTGTGTGCGTGTATTTGTGTTTGTGTGTGTGTATGTGTGTGTGAGAGAGAGAGAGAGACTCAAGCAGAATGATTGGATTTATGACGTGTTTGATATTTTGTTCTTCAGATGAGTCTTTGCAAGAGTTCTCCATGTTCCTCAAAAACCTAGAAGACCAAAGAGAGCTGATGGTGAGAACAACCAGTCAGGACCTGCTTGAAAGCCAGGGAAAATATCTTTGTGTGTGTGTGTGTGTGTGTGTGTGTGTGTGTGTGTGTGTGTGTGTGTGTGTGTGTGTGTGTGTGTGTGTGTGTGTGTGTGTGTGTGAGTGTGTGTGAGTGTGTGTGAGTGTGTGTGTGTGTGTGTGTGTGTGTGTGTGTGTGTTTGTGTGTGTTTGTTTGTTTCTGTGTGTGTGTCTGTGTCTTTGTGGTCTATTGCACTCGAATTGTGTAACTGTCTGTATGCTTGTACCGTGCTTATTTCCAACCAGCCTACACCTATCACTGCCCTTATTTGGTACTTGCATCTATTAATGTCTGACTCTGTCATACACTAGGGATCCAGACAGGCACTCATAATATAATTTTTCTCCAGCGTACAGTACAGCCGCAGCATTTAGTAGGCAGAGCAAACCAGTTCCCTAGTGTGTGTATTAGTATTGATAGTGTTTGAACAGTTCCTCCCCTTGTGCCTGTCTAAGGGTCATTGCCACAGCATCTGCCTGGGAGTGGCTACAGAGAGGACCTGAGTGCATATCCACATTATTACACCCAAGCTTTAAATACCTAGACAGATTGCATAAGCTACTACCAGCAACAGGTCTAGTTCATTCAGACATACCGGCACAAAACTAGCTTTTGCATCAGGCAACGCCTTAAGGTTTTTCATTTATAAACCACAAAAATCACAAGCAGAATATGAATACGAACATTTTTAAAGGACACCCGATTTTAATTGTGACTGTGTGTCATAAACTGCTACCCTTAAATGTTAAAGTGCCACACTATGTGCCATACTTTGGTATTAGAGATGGAGCGCTATCTAGTCCTGTGGTTTATTTGCGACCTCTGTAGATGTATATATATATATATACTTGTCAAAGTTTCTCATTTGAAGACTTATTTTAACTTAAGCATTAGGCTAGATGGCCAGTGAAGGGTGGATAAAATTATTTCAAAAAGAAATATATCTAAAACATTCCTCTTCTTTGGACAGGGATGCCAATTCTACAGTTTAAAGTTCATGAACAGCCACTCTTTTTTTAATGTCTGTGTGTAGTGTCTGAGGTTAAAGAGTGGGCATCAGTAGATGACTGTTTTAGCGCCAGGCTCAGATGATAATGGTAAACACGCTGCTCAGCATAGTGGGATGACATCATAGTGCAAAGTAAGTAAAAGTAGGGTGGGCATGCAGGCACAGACATGTCCTGTAGTCAGAGAGACACTGGAGGAATGAAGAGTGTCAAATTTTTTTAAAGTCAAATACATTGACTTTAAAAACAGTTATGTAATTTAGTATATAAACACTAGTAGGGCATCAATCAAAAGGCAGCACCTCTAGAGGCCAAGAAACTGTTTACAGCTGCTACACTTCACTGGAAACAATAAAAACCTGAGCATGTAAATGTGTCATATGAAATATTCGTGCTGTTGGTCAATGAGTTGAGCAATAATTATTTTATATGTAATGACTTTTGTCTCTGCCTAGATGAGAAACATCACAGAAACTTTAATGAAACCCCTGGAGAAGTTCAGGAAAGAACATCTCGGTACAGTAAGGGTAATGTATGATGGTTTATTTACTCTACCCAACATGTTGTGTAGCTCTTAGTTGATCTGTTTGTGTGCTTGGTGTACCTTAATGATTGTTAAAAATTACATATTTTACAGTTTGCTGCTAATAGCACATGAATTGTACTACACATAAGGCTTTGATTCCCTTGTCCTGATGAATAATACAGTATTTTGTTCTCCTTATATGCTTCTACCCCCTTCAATGCACTTTCTTAAGGCGGAAAGAAAGAGGTATGAGAAAGAAACAGAGAAGTACTACAGCTCTCTGGAAAAACTTCTGAATATGTCAGCAAAGAAGAAGGAGCCACAGCTACAAGAGGTATTTATCCTTGTCTGAACTCTCTGACAGATATGTACAGACATGACAGCAAAGTTATGGAAACGAATTGTTTAGTTTGAGAATCCCTATTTTGGTTTTTGTCTTTGGTGCCATGGGGAACAGCCTCACTGCAAAGCCTGTTAGACCATGTGAGTTTCCACTGACGTGCCTTGCAGCAACAGTTTTCCTGGCTTGTTTGGAAAGGAAATGTGTATTCATTTGTACTGTAATACCAAGGTCAACCCTGGTTGCTGTAGTTTGTGGAATAACCCATGCTGCAGTACCATGAGATGAAAATTTTAAATTGTGGAGAATTTAGCAACCTTTCATTAAACAGTGTCTCTGTCTTCTTGTCTTTGTTCCATGTAGCCATGTAAGGCTTACCCATACGTTGTAGACACCAAGCAGAGAGGACACTTGAAAATGTTGAAATTATGAGTGTAGGCTTCTCAGTCTTTTCTCTGTGACTCTTGTGACACAAGGTACCAACACAGATTGCTGTCAGTCCTGAATAAATCGACCCAGTGATTTGTTCACAGCCACAAGAGTCATGAACTTCATCAACACTGCATCAGTTGTTTAGTCAACTCAATGATCGGTAGCATATATTATTAAAAGCAGTAAATGAACTTTGATCTTACTCATTTCAAAGCGAATAATAAATGTTACTAATCAGTACTTGACATTTAGTAGTCAAGGATATAAGTCAGTAATCCTACTGTTGTAAGAAGGTATGTCACTTAATACACTTACAGATGCTTTGCAAAAGTGTATTTACAGTAGGCTACATAGTAAATCCGTGATGGTATATACATAATTCAGTTGTGCTACATTGCAAATTTTGGTGGAATACTGTTATGTAAAGTGTTATATTGTATTCCAAACATTTTCATGCATTGCTACTTGGGAGTTTTTAGATACATAGTGTAGTTTGGGGTGGAACAGTGGTTAGTGCTGTCTCCTCACAGCAAGAGGGAATCAAATCTGCTGGCCTGCTGGGGCTTTTCTGTGTGTGGATTTGCTGTCTGGGTGCTCTGGTTCCCTCCCACAGACCAAAGACATGCTTGTTTGATTAACTGACAACTCTAAATTTTCCACAGGTGTTAGTTTGAGTGTGTCCTTTGTCTGTACATGTAAAGCCTGTGATATCAAAGAAACTGTATGTTAAAGGTGTACCTTGCCTCTCACCATGTTTTAGTCTACGACCTTGCAAAGGACACGCAAGTATAGATAATGGATGGATGGCTATATCCTCCTCTGTTGCACTTCCTTAGGTTTACTCTGGTTTTTTTCCTGTTAAGTTGTGTGTGTGTGCGTGCGTGTGTGTGTGTGTCTTTCCTTTATCAGAATCAAGAGTCTGTGGATAGAGGGTGGTATAAATTAACTTGACTTGAGTATCCTCAGTTTTTGATTTACCAACTTCATTAGCCTTTATACAATTTTAATTCCATACAAAGAAAAACCTCTAGTTTCCTAAATTGTACTGTATCATGAATATCATGATGTTTTTTTTTCCTTATTTCCGTGTATCTGTCTGTAACTATAATTATCATGGTGTGTGTTCCCCGCCTCCTCAGGCAGACATCCAGGTGGAAACCATGAGGCAGCACTTTCAGGAGGAGTCACTGGACTATGTATGCAAACTGCAGGAGATCCAAGAGAGAAAGAAGTTTGAGTGTGTGGAGCCGGTGAGTGACTGACCTTAGTGGCATGTCAGCAATGACATGGCTGAATATAGGATACATCACAGGGGTTTAAGTTTATGTCTTACTTAAAAGTGACTAAACAATGCCATCATCTCTCGTGACGTGGCCCTATTGTTTTATTATGAGTTTCTCTTTCTTCTGCTGACTCTTTAAATTAACATCTCTTATCTGCATCTTCCCATATTGTGATTTCTTTTAGATGCTGGCCTTCTTTCAGACAGTCTTCACTTTTTATCACCATGGCTTCGAGCTTGCCAAGGACTTTGATCATTATAAAAGAGAACTGCAGATCAATATACAGAATGTAAGAAATTTTAATGTGTTATTATTATATTTGTAATTTGGATAAGGATCATTCTAACCACGACAAAAAATGCTTATATGCGATTTTTGTGTTCTTGTTCTACCCTAAGAACAGAAAAAAGTCTCATAAATGAATCAAGAGTTACATTTTAAAAAATGTGACCACTAAGGGGAAGAAAGGCTCCTAAATAAACTCAGTGGAACAAAAATTTGATGTTCTGTCTTTTTTTTTCTTTTTTTTTTAATCAAGATCTAATGTCTGACCTTTTAGCAAACCATTTCCTACTTAACACAGCAACTCAAGATAAAAACAGAGCATCATAGGCCATTGGAGTCATCTATTTTTCATATGCAAGTCCAATATGTACTTGCCTTTTTGTCCTGACTTGGCTAGCAACTTCTGAGAACAATATCTGGCTCTGCTCTTCATGTTGTATTTCCTTCAGCTACTTGTTAACTTCATAGATCCTCCAATTTGGTTTCTCCTATTCTGCAATGCCATCAGAGTCTTAGCGCTGTTTCTGTTTTAGTTTTAGATAACTACTAACCATTCAGCTGATTTCATTGAGATACTGTAAAGGGGTGTTCAAGGGAAGCTCATCAGCTTTGATTTGCAGTGGCCTCTCATTAGGAAGGTCATCCTCCCTAACCACTGAGTATCAGGAAGTGACTTCCTGGAATGTGTTTGCTTCTTTTTCCTCCTAGACAAGGAATCGATTTGAGGGCACGCGTTCAGAGGTGTACGAGCTGATGAAAAGGATCAGGGAGGTCCCCCAAGAATACAGACAGACCAGCCCTATCAGTTGTGAGGGCTACCTCTATGTACAGGAAAAACGTAAGACCCTTGTATGGTTTTACTATAGGCTTTCATATTAGATCCATTCATAACATACAGTACAGTGAGGGAACATAAAGCAAGAAATTGACTTGACAACGTCTGCGAATATACACAGTCCACTGTAACAGACAGAGGAGGGGCTTTTGCAGCTTTCCTTTAGCTGCTGCAAAATGTGTAAATGGACTTGTTATGCCCAAAAGTATACATAAATTAGCTCAGCATCTTATTTACTTATATGCATAGTAGGTTGTCAGTTACAACTTACTATTGTCGCTATTGACAACCGACTACTGCCCAAAATTTGGGCAGACTAGTAATCTTCCTTGATTCCTGTGATTATCAAACAACCAGCAGCAGTATTGATACAGAATTATTCACCTGCAAATTCGATTGTGATTTTTCGGTTTGTTTTTTTTTTTTCATCAGCTCCACTCTCTGACGCACATTGGCATTGAGGATCGATCCTCAGTTAAACTGCTGGCTGCTATGTATTTTTTCATGCTGTTCCACATATTGCTCATTCACAACATTGTATGTCAAGAATACTGTAAATGTTAGTCCCGGACTTCCTTCTTTTACCTGGATAAGCAAAAGTAATTGTTATGATCCAAATGCTGTTGAATGCCTGTCTCACATCTGTGTTCTTGTTTTTCTAGGGCCCCCTCCCTTTGGTTCAAGTTGGGTCAAACGATACTGCACCTTCGTCAAAGAGCAGAAGATCCTGCACATGGTGACTTTTGACCACAGATCTGGTGGGAAGATTGTGAGTAGTCATAGAGCACAATGCAGTTATTAATGCCACACAGTTTTTATGATTTCAACCACATTCACTATGCAATCTTTCGTTTTTTCGCGTTGACATTCTATTTTAATGATTTTATTTGTTACTGCAACATTCTGAATAGTAAAGTTTGTTTATTTATTACATTTTTTTTTTCAGGGTGAGACTGAGTCTGTCACACTCAAATCCTGTGTCCGAAAAACGACTGACATGTTGGACAGGAGGTTCTGTTTAGACCTCGACATAACCGATCGGTACATTATCACCTCACACTGTTTCAGCAAATTTTTTTGCTTGACCACATTGCAAAATGCTTACATGTGCCTTGTCCGTAGCGGCCACAGAGGACATAGATTGTCTGCTGTGATATTCCACATTAACAGCTTTTCTAAAGATCTTAGCTCCACACACTTGCTGTTTGTTGCTCCGTGTTTTGGATTGCAGAAGGCAGGACAGCAGAATTTGTGTTGGAGGGCTGCCCTCACACACTTAGCTGGGAGGATTTGTCACACCCCGCTGTGCCCTCCTGTAATAGATATCTCATTTTATCACACAACTTAACTCTGCCCTGCCCTTTTTCTGTAGTATTAATAGAAAAGCAATACCCCGGATTTAGTATGGACATTCGAGTCCAAACATCCTTTCTGACTGTGATGAGTAACTTGATATCCATCTGGTCCCTCATGATTGTAGCTCTCCTAAACCAGCTGGGATGACACATAGGGCTCATATCTGTGCCTACCGCAAATCCAAGGTGCATTTGCCCTTGGCAGAGGGTGATCTTTGTTTCAAAGAATGCTCAGCACATGTGATGTTTCATATTGACACTGACATCACCAATGCATTATTGTACTGTACCTCTAAGGCTTTGCCTATTGCTAAGGTGGTATGGTTCTCTCCTAGGCCAGGGACGGTGCTAACAGTACAGGCCTTGTCAGAGGATGACCATAAGTTCTGGATGCAAGCCATGGGTGGGAAGGAACCTGTGAGTCAGCCGCCTCTACTCTGTCATCATCTAGCTCTCACACTCGGCTCATGTAGCTTCAGTGTATTCTGTTAAACTGCCATTTTATAGAAGTTTTTCTTTTTCGTTTAACTAACTTCCATAGACCTGCACTTTACTGTTTGTCAGAAGGATTAAGTAGGCTTGATTAACTTTTATAAACCTGTAAAGATGTTTGTTTTTGTTTTGTTTTTTTAACAGATTGGACACTACCTTGGGAGAACTTATTCTAAAGAAAGAGGAAGTAAGTATCTAGCTGTACCAGGCTTTGTGTCTATAAAAGAATATCAATTAAGTTTCAGGAGCACGGTGCTTCAACACACTTGAAAGTTTTTTTTTTTTTTTTTTTTTTCTTCTTCCACCTGTAGTTGATGCCCAGCTGGATGATATGGGTTTGGATTTTGTGAAGAACTCCATCTGCGTCATAGAGAAGAAAGGTGAGCTTCAAATATGTAAATATTGAAAAGTGCAGTTGAGATCATTACAAGGTGATTTATTTGGAGAAATTTAACATGAGAATTAGTGGATAACAGGTAACTTGGGTGCAGTATCTTTATGTGTACACAAGGTGGCATATGTGCTCCAATATTAAAACACAAGGCTGACTGTCAGGTACTGCAGGCAGCATGCACTGAAGATGATATTAATGCCTTTAGTTGAGTAGCGCTAAATTTTTTATTCATTTGCTTCAGTCAGTTTTCACATGATTACCCGACCTCTTTTGAGTCAAAAAATCATTTTAGGTCTATATCCTTTCAACTTTCTAAATATTTCTTTATGGAAATGGTTATCATAATGAACTCGGTTTGAATTGCAATGACATATTCTTGCAACCGCTGCACATATTTTATATATAGGGTTTGTTGTACATATGCAATGTAATATTCTACTCTCATTCTTTATGATTTATTATCATTTCTTGTTTGTGTTTGCCATTGCTTTTATTGTCTGCTTTGTGTATTATTTTCCCTGTAAAACATTTTGCAACTTAAATGAGAAAATTGCTATAAATAAAGTTTTATGCATACTATTATTATTTACCAGGTATTAATGATCAAGGCCTATACAGAGTTGTTGGGGTAAGCTCTAAGGTCCAGAAGCTCCTCTCGTTAATGATTGGTAAGTTAAAGTCTATTCTTTTCTTTCTATTCTGGAAATGTATTACCAAACATAGAAAAATTACTTGTAAAAGCTCAATTAAGTTAAAATTTTAATTTATATGCTACTACACTATCTCTGTGATATTAGGTTGCTCCTAGTTAGTTGAATGTTCCGAGGTAATGGTTGTATCTGTAGAGGTGATATTAAAAAGACGGTTACTGGCAATCAGCCCATGACTCAGCCTATTGGTACCATGTCTTTCTAAATTTCAACAAGTGCCTGGGTGTATCTTTGTCTCGCTTCCATTCAGTTTTATATTCCGCAGACAACCAGACAGGGTCCCTCCCATCCACATCCTTGCACTTTTTGATTTTTGTTTCATTAACACACCAGTAAAACGGCATCTCGCTTGCTTGTGGCTGGCCTGGTCTGTCATTCGGCTTTCTCAATTTCCTTTATGTCTCTCACTTGTCTGGAAACCCGTTCACTCAACTCCTTTTCTATAGATCTTGTTTTCTGTCCTTTCTTTTGCTCCCTGTCTGCTCTCTGGTTTCCTGCCCTCTCCAGCAGACACCAGCTCACTTTCAGCTCTGTGTTCAGAATGACAACAAACTCAGGCAGCCGCCAGCCTGTCTCAGCTTCCTCTCCAAAACCTTCCAGCCTACCAACCTGCTGACTCATGCTGTAGACTCCATTAACACTCTGCTGCAGCACTCTTAAGAAGTTTCTTTAAAGTCTGAAATGCTTCTAAGGAAAACTACAGATTTTACTTACACTATATTGTTTGCAAATGCTGGATTACTCTTTGACGATATAGAATACATGGGATTATTTCATTAAACTGCCAAGAATATAATTTATATTTTATTCTTGAAATGACTAATTTGTTGATAGCGGTAGTACTACTACCGCTATCAACTACTACACAAACGAACACATTCACAAACATTTCGTGCATACAACAGTTCAGTGTGTGGGTGAAGCAAGCTTTAAACACTGAAGAAAGAGTTTGGATCTTCCCACTCCTCCTCCTTTTCATCTCTCACCCACCGACATGGCCAGGGTCCAATCAGAGAGGACAGAGTGATAGCAACTGAGTCTACCATCATATTACAGTAGAAACAAAGAGTGGCACCTATTGAATGTCAGGCAACAATATAACAGGAAGAAGACTTTAAAACTGAGCTCAATGCTGCCTCTGACCTCTCTGTTGTACTGTAAGTGGCAAAGGAATGTGTGTCTGGTGTTGGTAGTTACTGAATTAGGGGTTTTAGTTCTGTAGATATAGCATCAGAGTGAGGCAAATTTGAGGAATGCTGTGAGACATTGCCAAACTACTACTCAATACATTCCAAATTTTTATGGTTTAAGGAAGAAATGCCCATGAATGTAAACACTGGATGATGTGTCCAAACACGTTGGCCCGTTTACTCCAGAGAGCTGACCTGATACTAAAAAGGTTTTATGTTGCTTCCTACTTCTGTTAGATAATACCAGTTGAGAACAATATCTTGAAACAGCTCCTGATGACTTGAAAACGTTAGTTCACTCAGATTACAGATGAAGCATAATTTCCCACTGTGTGCTTGCCTCTTTGATTTCAGGATCCAAATACAGTCCTGGTTGAAATTATTGGCACCCCTGAATTTTAAGTACAGAACTTGGAATGTCTTAAGAAATAAATTAACAAATTAACCGATTTTGCATAATCAAAATATTTAAATAAAATGTTAAAAAAAAAAAAAAAAATTGCAGCTTTCACATGACCTGAATTAACCAATGAAGGATGGTTTTACTGCATAAAAAGGGGCTGATTGTTTCCAGTTTCTTTTTCAGAATAGTGAAGACAAGAAAACTGTATGAGAGCAACAGAAATGCTTTTATCAAAAACCATAACAATTCAAAGGTTACAAGGCAGTCGCCAAATATCTTGAAATCTCTGTTTCAACGGTTCGTAATGTTATCAAGACGTTTCGAAGTCATAAAACTGTTAAGATGCTTCCAGGAAGCGGTGCTAAGAAGAACCTCAATGAGAGAAGTCTGTGAAGGTTGATGCAGATTATGGAAAAAACACCACGCAAGACATCTAAACAGCTTCATCTTCAACTTGATCTTGAGCAATCTGGAGTTGTGGTTTCAGCCTCTACCATATGCCACACACTAAACCAAGTAGCGCTCAATGGATAAAAGCCAAGGAGGACACCACTATTGAAAGAAAGGCACAAAAAGTAAAGACTAATGTTGGCAAAGACTTCCATAGACAAGCCACAGTTTTTCTGGGATAATGTTCTATGGACAGATGAAACCAAAGTAGAGCTCTTTGGGAATGCAGGGCTAGGCGTTTGTTTCTAGGCGTCAAAATGAAACCTATAAGGAAGATAACACCTTACATACAGTAAAACATGATGGAGGTTCTATCATGCTGTGCGGGGGCTTTGCTGCCTCTGGTACTGGAGGCACTGAATGCATCAAAGGAACAATGAAATCAGAGGATTACCAAGGCGTTTTAGAGCAAGATGTGTTACCTAGTGTCAGAAAACTAGGTTTGAAGTGAAGGTCTTTCAACTGGACAACAACCCAAAGCACACATCCAGCAGCACAAAAGAATGGTTGAAAGGGGAAAGATGGACTTAAACTGGCCAGCAAAAAGTCATGACCTAAATCCCATTAAAACCTATGGAGAGAGCTGAAATCTGCCACTGCAAACTTAAAAGAGTTCAAACACATAGCAGTGGAAGAGTAACAGAAACTACCAGCAGACAGGTGCAAGAAGCTCATAGATGGCTATAACAGATGCTTAGAGACTGTCATTGTTGCCAAAGGTTCCACAACCAGAGATTACTGAAGGGTGCCAATATTTGTGTCTGGTGTTTGTATTTTTTCACTATTATAGTGATTTATAATTATATATGTTTTAATTTTTTTATTTCCTTTTCTTCATTAACCTTGGACGTTTTTATTAAAATATTTTGATTATACAAAATTAGTTAATTTGAATTTATTTCTGTAGTTATATTAAATTTTGTACTTAAAATTCAGGGGTGCCAATAGTTTCACCAATAACAATATGTGATTAGGGAGGGTCATATGCTGATTTAACTCACCTAGTTGGCCCGGGACCTCTAGACCAGTGGTTACCAGTCAGGGATGAACAAAGGGCCATGAGATAACAGGAGATAGTAAAGCACTGGTCGTAACTGTTTTACATACACTAAGCAACCAGCAACCTTTGATGCTGTTGTAAGTACATATTGTTTCATTTTAAGGGGTCACAAGCCAAAAAAATTGGAAACCACTGCTCAAAAAAGTGTATAAAAGCTTGCACAGTTACTCATTCTCTCTTCGTTTTACCAGTTGACATCCAGTCTGCTCCTTTTTTAATTTTGTTACACTTCCATGCATTGCTTTCATCAATGTCTTTGCAAATTTCCACACCCCATTTTTTATTTGGGGTAAATTTAATACATATTTGGTTAGGTTTATTTCTTGTGTGGACTTACTGTCACTGTCAGTGTACAGTTTTCAAATCAAACCACCCCAAGTTTTGAAACTGTGTGATGGTCAAGAAATTTTCTTTATTTTAACAGATTTTTTATGAATTTGTGTAGCAAAAAGTTTTTTTTTTCCTGTATCTAAGAGTGTCATGGGAGCTGCAGTTCCAATTTTAACCACTATACTAAAGTCACCACAGTGCTGTAATGTCCCAATAGGGCTTAATGTAGATAACAAAGGTAAAATAATAAAGAGTTTACATATTTGAACTTGCTGCTGCTTTGTTGTTAGTTGTTGCATAACAAATGTCGCTCCAACTGCTACAGCCAAAATTATGTTTTTGTGTCCCTGACCTAACCAAGTCCGGCCTGTTTGTGCTTAAGCAGACTACAGAGCCTCTGCAGACCCCATCAATCTCACACACAGAGGCACACCTTTGGCTACAAACACTCCACAAAAACATTGGCTTTCAGAAGTTGATACTGGACGGACCAGTATGTGGACAGAGCACTCAGAGAAACACAGTCCTCTTGGCTGAAGGGGATAAATGAAATCAAAAAAATAAATCTGCCAGTAACAGACCACCTACCACCCACAAAGCTGAAGTCAATGTGGTGACCCTGGCCCTGTATAGTACATGGGTCAGACTCAAAACACTTCATTGGCACGTTGCACCTCCACATTCACTGTAATTCATCAGAGGTTACTTAAGGTTTGACTAAAGCCCCCTGAATTTTCAGCACAACACAGTCCTGGACTCCCTGTAGAGCCAGTAAAGTAGTAAGGGATTAATTAAACTTGTAATGAGTATAGAACCAGCAGCCTGCTACAGAAGCTGTAACTTCCTTCCATATCCACTAGGGCCAGACTCGACCCCCACGGCTAGTAGCAGTGCTTTTATCCTCATATGGCTAATTACAAGTTACATATTTATATTACATATTTAGACTTTCTAGGCTGCCCATAATATCACACACAGTCCTTGACTATTCATAATATGAAAAGAATAGTAAGTTGGTGCCTTTGTGTTAATTCCTCAGTCAGTGAATTTTGTAGTAATGATATGTTGAATGATTGGGATTATTCAGATGAGAAGAGCAACGAAGTGGATCTGTCTACCAGCGAGGACTGGGACATTAAGACAATAACAAGTGCACTGAAGCTTTATATGAGGTAAGGATCGGTGTGATGAAAGAAACACACTCACGCACACACATAAACAAATGTGTACCATCTTAAGGTGCATTAGTCAATAAATCAATTTGTCGATTGACAGAAAAGGGAATTAGTAAAAAATTTAATGTTGAATTAATTGTTTTCATTATTTTTAAAGCATTCTTTACTTTGTCATATATGATTGTAAACTGAATATCTTTGGGTTTTGGACTGTTGGCTGAATAAAACAAGCAATACATCACCTTGGAGTGATTGAAATTATAATAACTATTTTTTTCAATTTTTTTTCATTTTTTTAATGGTAAAACCATTTATGTTAAGAGAATCTTAGAATAATCAATAATGAAAAATATTCATCAGTTGAAACCATAAATTTCAAATTTCTACCCAGTTGATGGCAATGATGTCAATTTTTCATTAATCATTTCTAAAACCTCTGTTGTGATCACTTTAACGCTTACTGTCAATCACAACAAAACTACTTGGTTGAAGTTGTACATTTTGACTGACTTGAACCCCTATGACCCCATTTTGAGGTGTTAATTTTTTAATTTATATATATATATATTTTTTTTTTTTATTGACAGACACAACAGAGAATGTGACGTGACTTGACTAGTTAACTGGTGCATAGTTGATCATTTTGATTCATCTTTTTTTTTTAGGTGTTTGTTAGTTAGTGCTGAACGTTCTGAGCAAATCCCTAAGACTACTCCACCTACTATAATAGTTAATTTTTTTATTTTTATATATCCCTCCTTTGATGAATATGATAGAGCCTGTCTGTTGACTTGAATATGAAACATTTCAGCCATTGTCGGCTCTGTCTTTTATAAAATGGCTACAGTGTTAATTATGCAAAGTGCCTCTGCATAATTAACTCCTTGTGAGGTCACATTTCTTACTGTGTGCCTGTTCCACATCCACCAACTCCTTCCAGGTTGACAGATAGTGAGGGTGAGGTTCAAAGATTAAAAATGTAGTTTTGCTGCAAGAAGCTGATGCAGCTTCATTTAAATGCCAATTTATTTTCATGAACATGTGCAGTTTGCAAGGAATTAATTTGGCCTTATTTAGTTGTATTTACTGAAACACAAGTTTGGAATTTGCTTGTTTTTCTTAACCAACACAGTAAACATGTACACAAAAAACTAATACTGACATGCGGTAAATGTCAGTTATATTTGTAAGCCTATCTCATTATTCCCTATTCCCATGCACTGTTTTTTGTTGAATGATAAACTAACTTGTGTGATTGACTTTACTAAAAAAAAAATCAACAAGGAAAAATGATAAGTTGTTATTCTTATTTAAGTTCTCTTTTACTTTCACTACCGTTAAATAAAGAGCTGCTATGACATTATAATGTGTGTTTTTTCATGTTTTGCTCAAGTGGCCACTGCTGCATGGGAGCTGCACATCAACATGCTTTCTAGGAAGCAGTTTGATGTAAAGGACTGACAGCGATGGGACTCTTATAGTAACAGGATTTTCTATTTCAGCTTCCAAACTCTTGGCGAGCTCTACTGTATTGAATCGGGCATTTCTTACTGCAACATTTACCAATTTTTAAAATGCTATAAGGTAATGTGGCATATCAATATTGTTACGCTATATTAAACCATGTTTAGTATTGCAGTGTCTTTTACTGTGTGTCTGGCCTGGTGGAATAAAGCAGGGTCAGACTCCTCAGTTTCCTCTGAGGCTAAGTACCTCTGGCCACTGTCCAGCTGCAGTGTGAAAGTACCTTCAGATGAACTTGGTTATCTCAACGCATTCACCAACTAATTCCATCCCTTGGCCTGGCCACATTAATCATTGCTGTGTGCAGACCCTATAAAACAGTGTGCCAGCTATTTCTGTCCCCCCTCGCTCACTTCAGCTCTCCTTCTCCGCCCAACCTCCCACCCCGCCCTTCTCTTCTCTCTCTCACTATCTCTCTGAAGGAGCCTTCCTGAGCCCTTGATGACCTATGGACTTTACAAAGACTTCATCAGCCCTGCAAGTAAGTTTGACCACGTTTTATACCACCACATCTGAGTACATACCGTAAGCAAAAAACAGTGTATATATTCATGTGTTGTATCAGCCTGAAATGGACATTTCATCAGTTTACGTACTGGAATTCAATGGTTTGTTCTTCCTCACTGAGTTATTGAAAACATGCAGTGAAGCGAAAAAGCATAAAATCACCTATAGATTACTTTTTACCAACTTTTCTAAACATTTTACCAATCTTTTGAGGAAATGTGGGTAATATTGTTCAACCATCCTAAGTAAAGCATTCATAGTCTGACAGCTATTGCGTGGTGGTTTGTGTCTTGAATACTAATAGGATGTATCCACAGTTTCCCTCATTTTTAGATTTTTACAAACACATCACACCGTTCTTTGTAAAAGCATAATGTTTTATGCTATACTTTTATGACTTCTTACTCGGTTTCAGAAACGTATTACTTTCTGCACTAAATATATTTGTACTTGATTTCTAGTTTACCAAAGAGTCTTTCAGCTGACTTTGGCTTAGACATACTTTTGACGGTTTTACAACACTGAATTTCTGACATTTATTAGACATTCAAGAAGCCCATGTAAGCCTACTGACCATATTTGTATTATTTCTACCAGTTTTGAAGTGCTACTAAAAATATGTGGCCAAATAAGTAATTAAAAGTTAGGACTAAAAGGTTTAAAATGACCAATATGCTGTTATTTGCATGCCTTCAAATGGTCCACTGACCTTGAATGCAACTTTTAAAAACATTTTTTTAAATTTTAGGGTTTTTTTGCACACATAACATTATTTCTGTATGAAATGTTTTCAAAGCGAGCCAAACTTGAATCTTAAAACAACAAGTGCTATAATTGGATCAGGTTGACATTTTTATCAGCCGCTCGCAATACCCTCATAACAAGGGGGAAAAAGTGGATTAGCAATGAATATTTTTTTGATGGATGACAGCATCCATAAGAAGCTTTTTCCATCTTTAAATCCTTGTCGTTCCCATAGTAATGATATTTTGTGCGTCTGTGTATGAGTGTGTGTGTGTGTGTGTGTTTGTGTGTGGGCGGTCAGATGCCCATGTGTGAGGAAATGTTTAAGAGATGATCTTGGGGGTTTTAAAACAACGCTTTTATATGGTAGCGACAGTAACGTAAAGCTATCTCCTCTGCCAGCATAGTGATTCCTGCTGCCAAATTCTGGGAGGCTTCAGCACATATATCACCATCGAACCTGTTCTTCACTTATTTAAACTGAGATGTATCATCCTCTAATGTTTAACCCCTGAGGGGGTTGAGGGTGATAGCTTCTGATCATTGTGTCCTCAGAGGTCCGCTAACTTTTGCCCAATCTTTAATTTTCCAGATTGTCTCAGAATAGTTTTTAGGGCTTTTGAAGTAATAGGGCGCATAACTCTTCCACTAAAGATTTATTTGGTGTTTCTGTACCTTAAACTCTGATTGTGCACTGCTCAAATAAGCAGTGTATGTATTGTATCATCATCGCTTTAAATTTGCTGTTTGCTAATTTTGTACTGTACTCAATCTCAGCTGTGTTGGCTGTTTGCCACCACAGAGAAATCCTTGTAGTTTAATGCGAGTGTATGGCTGCTTCTGCACTTGAACAGAGGGTGGTAGTCCAGAGTCTCGCATCCAAGCCATCCACTGCCTGGTCCACAAACTACCGGAGAGGAATCGTCAAGTCCTCGGGCTGCTTATGAAGCATCTGGCCAAGTGAGTGTTCATAGTTCCTTGGTCATAGTTCACCCAATCACCACCCCCTCTCTCCCTCTCAGTTCTCTCTTTCTGCTCTTCCTGTCTGTCTCCTTTTTCTCACTCCACATGATTTTTCTCTCTCTCTCCCTCACTCCCACTCTCTTCACTCCTCCTTCCCTGCTGTCACTCCATCTCTTCTCTGTCTACTCAGTGACTGCTGGGTAAGAAAAATGATGCCACTAGCATTGCAACTCTTTTTTTTTTTTTTTTCTTTTCCTTAGGTCATTACGGTGTATGTTTAAATTGGTAGAGGGAGGATTGTGTAGCCTACAGTACCTGTTCAGCATGTGGTTCTGCAGCCCACCAGTGAAGTGAAATGAAATGGACTACTCAAATTAAGCCCTCTCTTGAGATTACTCTATACACCTCTGGATGGACTACTATTGTGCATCACTCCATTTGTGAGATTAGATAGGAGGAAAGATTTAAATAATGTTAGCTAACATTACAAGGTTTTACCTCAGCAAGCTTTTTATAAACTAAATATGAGCAAATTGAAGATAAGTAAATAATCCCTCTTCCCTGAGGCAGTTAAAGTCTGGTGGATCTTATTTCATAGAAACCCACAGCAGAATCAGGCTCTGGTAAAAAGGCAGTGCTATTGAAATTGAATTTGGATTATCCAGCGTGAAATTCTCCAGACTGGAGAGACTCGAATATTTTTCTGAAGCTGGCGTGTGTGCATGTCCTGCAGGGGAAGGAAGCAAAGCCAGATTTTCACACTCCTATCTGAAATGGTTTGAGAGATGTTATAAATGTGAGTTGTCACCAATGTTTTTGTCTTCAAAGGCATCCTTTGAAGCTATTTAAACTGTCTGCAGATGCACCGCATATCATCATATTTTGAGTGTGAAATCTCCTCACCTGTCTGTATAACTTTTTCCTCAAATAAAGGTCTTTCCACACTTTTCGACCTCTTAACATAAAGTTTCATCCACTGAAGGTGTCCCAATTTTGAAATGGATGTAGAAGACATTTAATAAAGTACTGATCCTTCCTCAGTTTAAATATAATCTGGTGAGGAAGACCAGCCCTGACCCATTTGTATTTCAGAGTTGTTAATATGATAAGAAAAGCCAATGTTGGACTAATTCATAGAGGTATTTGGAATATGTAAGGAAAGACTTATCAATGGCATGTGTGTAACTTTGAAGAGCACTAATGCTTTCATTGTTATTTAATATTAATTGGGAGAAGAAAAAAAAATGTCAGCAAGAATAGTTCTAAATGAGAAAAAACAAATAAGCATTACCCAGATGTATAAAAGTCAAGGGAAGGTTCAAAGTGATCTGTCAGGATTGTAACATCTCTTTGTAGTTTATAAGTCATTTTGAGATCTTTTCTTATTCTTAAATTCCTAAGGGCTGAGCCATGTCACCTGAAACACAGTCTACTTCTGCTAAATTACTGCATTTATATTGTGCTTTTACCCAAAGCTCTTTACAATTTACAATTTTAATTTACCCATTCACATATGCTGGTAGGCTCAGTGCATGGTAGCTGGGAATTGAACCATTAACTCTGTGTTTCTCCTGAGCCACATCCACACACAGCTGCTAAGATCATAAAATTATTACTTTTAGAAAATAAAATATAAACCTTTAGGTACAATTTCACATACCAAATGCCATACATTTCATGAATGTGGAAATTGTTTAGGCCACTATCTACAAAATAAATTCAACAAAAGATGAGTTGTGTCAAGATCCGGGTGTCTTACCACCTCTATTAAACAATTTCTAAGGTAAAAACCTGTATTGTAAGTCTATGCTGTTTTTCAAGTAGTGGCCACGCCATAGTTGACATTTGCCATTATCATTGGCTTGATTTTCTTTTTTTCTTTAAAAAAAAAAAAGCAATACATTACAGTTACAGTACAGTGGTTTTCCCTGTTCTCTTGCCTTGTCTTTAAAAAGTTATATCAGTGAAGTTGAGTTAGTAGATTGGAGTAAAATGTTTATAATGTGAGTTGTTATCATCCTCAGTGTGGCGGCCCACAGTAAAAACAATCTGATGACCGTGGCCAACTTGGGAGTGGTGTTTGGCCCCACATTAATGAGGCCACAGGAGGAAACTGTCGCTGCCATCATGGATCTCAAGTTCCAGAACATTGTGGTGGAAATCCTCATTGAACACCATGAAAAGGTAACACTCGGGACCGGCATTTACCAAACACGCAGTGTAGTATCGATTGTACAGTCACAAAGTAGTGCACTCGAAACTGAATACGTCCTGAAAAGTGGAAGTGTCAGCTCATAGCACTACATCTTCCAGTGGAGGCAATTAGGATCACCACCATCTATAGGAATAGGAATAGGAATTTTTCCCAAAATGTCTTTACTTGTGTTATTCACTCTGTGTCTGCAACATTTTGTGTATAATTGTGTTTCCACTTGCCATCCACAGCTATTTACTTAATGCTAGGCACACTAGGCAACAGACGGTACAGTGATGGAGCCAAATAAAATCAGAATTAGGTGACATGACAACAGTAAGCTGCACACAGCACCTTTGTGTTTACCTACCTGGGTAGCATTCAATTACTTGATACTGAAGGATAATAAATCTGCAAGCGGAGCATATGATCTAATGTTTGTAAGTCCTGCTTTCTTGACAAAGAGCACTTTCCCACTATTGTTTTGAAGTTTTGTATTTTGTTCTTAAGTTTCGATTTGGCAGTTTCTGTTGGCAGAGGAGTGCACATACTGTGCTGTACCTGACAACAGAATTTCATTTGGGCAGAGTAAGATTCTCAATTAGGGTAGATGTGATGCTCTTCTTTTCTGTGGGTTGTGTTTCTTAAGGTAGTTTGGACTTGTGTATATTCACATATAAATCTTGCCTAATCCCCCTGAAAGTCAGCTTCTTTGAACAAATGTTCTAGCAATGTAAAGGCGTCTTATGAATTGGTGGGTATTTTGTGGTCTGTTTGGACATATGCATATTGTATTTATTGCTTGCTCTACAAAATGATAAGCAGCTATAAAGTACTCAGATAATGAGACAGGTACCACGTTATCTTAAACTAGCATACACTTCACCCATTTATAAAGGTACACAGCAGTTTAATTTCCAGAATTTTTTAATCTGGCCAGTAGGGGGAGCCGCAAGTGCTTATACCAGCATAAACACATGGTTTTCTCTTGATTTTCAGTAGGTTGATTATTCTGTAGATTATCCTATGTATTTTATCGTTTTTGGAGGTTCTTTGCCTGCTTAAATACATTTATTTTGGTTATGAGTTGTTTCATAACCTGTAGTTCATGGGATCATGTAATCTCCCCAGAATGTCATTAATCGGTATCAATCCTCAAAGGGGGATAATTCTCTGTGTCAAAAGAGAAAAGGTTTGAGATTAGCTTTCTAATCTGTTTGGAGCAGCACTGCACTCTGTGTTGAATCAGATGAAACCAGGAGCTTTTAGTGATTTTTTTCTTTTTTTTCTTTTTTTTTTCCTCCACCTTCATTAATAGTGGAAAATGTGGGCTGTGAATGATATCCCCACACAAGCACACGTATCTAAAACGGGGTGTGAGAGAATACAGAGGCAGGGTGAAAACCTACAGGGTATACAAATCTGCTAAAATAACACCAGCAGCCCTGCATGTACTGCTAGTCTCGGACACTACCTAGAGGTATCCAACACCGTCCAGGTGATAAAGGATGTAGCGTTAGAATGCAGCAAGAGCCTTTTGGAAAGTACAGCATGTTAGAGGAGGGGAAAAGTTGAGCAGACGGACAGAAAGGCATTAACTTTCCTCACAACTGAGTCCCACTCCAGACTGTTGATACCCCCAGATACTAACAGTAGACTCTGTTTTACATTCACCTCCATCTGCAGAGAGAGGCGAGAGGGAGAGAGAGAGGCGAGAGGGAGTGAGAGAGGCTGCAGAAACTCTCAGCCATATCAGATTTCTCACTTTTTCTCTCTGCCTTACTCCTACAAACTTTCTCTCTCATGCCCCCTCCTCTGTGTCTGCCTCTCCTGTTCACACTCCGTCTCACTAACTCTGCCTCTCTCTCTCTCTCTCTCTCTCTCTCTCTCTCTCTCTCTCTCTCTCTCGCTCTCTCTCACTCGCTCGCTCTCCTCCCTTCTGTACCTCCCTCTCCTTATCTGGCTGCAAACATGCTGTCTGAAGTTTATATGTAAACACAGCCCGGTGTAAACAGGCTGTGCCAGTTGGCCAGGCCTAGTCTAACCCAAACTCTGTTTATTTTACACAGCCAGCTTTCAGTAGAGAGGTCAATCTAACTGATGGCCTTTTCCATTCATCTACCACTACATAAAGCCTTTGAGTTTCAAAACCCGTTCGCTAAAGAGAGGTCAGTCGAGGACATGCTGCTGCCGCTCAACCCTCTTGGAGAGACTTACTCACTCACTGTGCATTTAGTCTTTGTAGAGACTTACTCACTCACTGTATCTTTCACCTGCTGCCCCATGCTGCCTGCCTCCTGCCCTTTTCACTGCCAAGCCCAATCGCTCTCTGCTCCCACAAAGCAGCTCAAGCTGAATCGACAGAATCGGCCCCTGGCTGTCTACAATCCACAAGCCCTAGACATTCAGAATGGTAAGAGACGTACACGTGTGCATCTGTATATTTTCACACCTCTGAATATCATAAAGGAACTGAGTACAGCAGAAGACCATAAAGTATATGATCATACAGAATTAGAATCTTTTTACGTAAACCTTAGCAATAACATTTTTGTGCTCTATTATTTAGTATGGTTCTCCCTTTTAGATGTAAAGTACTTCAGTGATCCAGAAAGTTTCTCAATCACATATTCATTCATTCTTTGACTGAGCCCAACAGGTATCAGGTCCATTATTTTGACTGTTGCTGCTTGCTAATTCATAATTCATGTTCTTGAATTAATAACTTGTTTGTACAAACTAGTAATATCTGTTCTTGAAATACTTGTGGGCACAGATATACTGAACAAATACAATCTGCTATCCTGTAAAAATATGTTAAATAAATGTCAGAGATGATATTGAGTGTTTCAAAGGAAAATCCAACGTAAATTAGCCTTATAACCAGCCTGAATTGCCATTTCCTTTGGCTGCATTCTTTCATCCTGACACTGTAGCAATTATAGTCCGTTTCTTGTTAGGAGGGAGGTTGTTTTGTTTTGTTTTGCCCTTATCAGTCAATAGCAAGTGACACATCCATCTCACAGATCTCATTTTGAGTTGATACTGAAGCTGTGGTACCAATTGCTAAGAGCAGGTAGCATAACATTTTTAACGAAGATCAAATACATCTGTGGAGATAAGAGCTTTTATTTCTGTAAGTTGATTAACAAGAAGTCGTAAAGCTGTGTTAGTGTTACCCACGCTGTTTTTCACAGATGTAACTAAGGAGCTATCTAGGTAGAGGGAGTCATGTGGCTAGCTCCCTAGCTAGTATTTGAACGCTTATCTCCGTCCAACATCAAAACAAAACTGTAGTAAATTGTAATATATAAACCCGACTGCTCATTTATATTGTCCCTGGGATGATAACTTGGGGTGTTTACTTTGCAGTGTGTATTGCTGTCTGCTATAGTGTCTTTTGTGATACCACCAATGGGAAGGCGCCAGTGTCTGACATTTTCAAATCCCACACATAGTGGCTTAAAGTATATTTACAGCACAAATTTATGGTAAATAGAAGGTATGAATTGTTAGTGCACCCAAGATTTTAATTTGAGATCACAAATGAAAGACGTTTGTGCACTAATTATCAAAATACAAAATACATTACCAATTTATTAGGTACACCTAATCTATATCGATGATATAAATGTAGGGATATAAATTAGTCTAAATAGCAGAAACACCTTTCTGTATAATGCAATACAGTTCAACAGCACCAAAAACTACATCCTCCAAACTAACCATAAAGTTGAATCAACACCTCTCAAAAACAGTTTAAACAAAAACCGAACATTATAACCTTCATGAAGGTAGGTTTTATTGCAAGACTGCTGTATTAGACAGTATTAGTTTTAGCTAAAAAAAAGTCAACTGAGTGTATTTACCCCTGATTTCGGCCGGGCTCTGGCACAGATGACACACTGAACTCAGGTTTCGCCTCTCTGTAATACTGTGTCGGGACATTTGCATTTTGTCTTTGTGTGCCCTTGTTTATTTTTTTTCCAACTGCTTAAAATTCATGTCAGTTTCCTCTGAAGTTTGATGAAACTGTGCATCAGGCAAGCTGATCACCTGATCTGGTGACCCAAACAAATCGGAATCCAGCAAGTTAAGATTTGGAGCCAGTCAAATCCCTTTCCCTCGACAATAACAAAGGACTCTAAATCTGCTTACTAGATTGCCTCTCTTTGCTTCCATCCCGCCAGTTTTTACCGTAGGGTATTTTAATATCAGGGATGAAAGGCGTAATCCTTTTTTAACCTTTGTGTCTTTTATATGGGTCCCCATAATGGATTTAAAGTAAGTTGTCTCAGTATTCACAGGGTAAAATAAAATTTGAGAATGATGAGGTGGGAAAGAGAGTATTTATGTATGCAGTTGATTTTTCTTGTGAATCTATGTGTGACGCTACATGTGACACAGACGTGACAGTATACCATGCGTAGGGAAACGCAATAATCAGAGTATTTGTGTCGGCAAGCCTCTCATTCAGTAGGTACAGTGTAGGAGTACGGTGTGGGCAAATTTTATCTTTCCAGAGGTGATTACTGATCAATTGTTTATTTGTTGTATATTTACCTCCACCAAGGAGGTTATGTGATCACCCATGTCTGTTTGTTTGTTGGTTTGCTTAGTTGTCAGCAGGATTACCCAAAAAGTACTGAACCGATTTGCACCGAACTTGGTGGCCGGATGGTGCATGAGCCTGGGAAGAACCCAATAAATCCTGGGGTAGATCTGGATAGTTTAGTATGAATTTCAATTCTGGTTTGAAGTCTGATGTATATTCTTTGACATTTGCCTTGGCGGAGGTCTGCGCTCTACTGAGCGCATTTTCTATTTTATACTGATTTACTTTCCTTGCAATAACTTTTTTTTTTTCCCCACCGCTTGGGGCAGTAGAAACAAGTCGTGAACACAATATTGGCATATCGTCATCTTTTATTTTATAATGGCGAACTTGTTAGCAAACAGTTGCTTATTTACACATTCATTGGTTACGGAGCAACATTATCATTCATTTGGAGTGGTGTTCCTGGTCACCTGGGGAATGTAAGTCTAACATTCACCCTCTTTTGGGTGAATGGTTTTGCAATCCATTCCGCCAGATTCGTTATCACTGCCCGAGGCTCTGATTGCAATCTGTCCCCACCAATTTCGAAACCAAGAGCACAGTTTATAAACCGTGTGCATGGATTTGTAAACCCACAGTACAGCTTTAGATGTGGCTCTTTTTTTCTCAGCTGGCCCTAGAGGGGCTCCATAGTTTTTGGTCTCTACCAACTCAACCACTTGTTTGTTTACTACCTCTGTCTGCTGCCCTGCCCAGCAGGTAGTGTACAGTGGGTTTTTAGAGCATTTGTGCACCAATGGTCTACCCATAGGTGTTTTCACTTATTTGCCCGATTAGACCACTTTCTCAAGACCTTGTGGGTGTGAACAGACAGTGCTGGTTTAACATCTCCGTCACCCTCCTGCTATACCTGTAAGGGTGGGACACCTTGATCATTATTATTGCTTCATGCAGTTTGGTGACCTCACCTTATTTCCCAGCATAGGTCCACCCATATTCACCCTGAGTTGGAACACAGGGCCTTTTATATTAATGGGTGTCATTCCATTAAGGTAAAAATTGTTCTATAAAAAATGAAAATATAATAAACAAACTGTGAAGTACTTAAGGCCAATAGTGTTATGGTCAATGTACATATTCATATTCGTATTACATTCTGTAATATTTAGGCTATAAGGCTAGCGCCGATTCAATTCAGTCTTAATTAACTATGGACTTCTGGTTTAATTGTTTTTAAGTGTTTGTTGGGGGAAAAGAGAAGAAATGGTCCAGACTGCTTTTTTAACAGTTCCTCACATTCCTCTCCAATCTCCCAAAAGCAGGATCTGTACTTGACAGTAAAATTAAAATAAAAGAGCTTGAATCTCTCTTGTGTTTTTTAGGTTCTTGTCTATGAGTGCAGGAGTGTATTATTATGAACAATAAAAACTTAGCTGTGAATCTCGCCTGTTTTGACAGGAGTTTGATTTATAAAGTCCCTTCTTGATGAAGCATTGTCTTATATATTGATAAATTATTCGGCGGTTTTATCAGACAAGCTATCATCAGTGAGCTAGAAAAGGCTGAATCTTCTACGGTAGAATAAAATTAAAACAAACACTTTTTTTTTGTTTTTTTGTTTTTACCAAAGTGTCAGCAGTGGGAGATAGTTCCGGGCTAGCTACAGATGAGACATCCATGGGCAGCAATGAGTCTGTATCGTCCCAATCATCATCAGCGTCAGCCTCAGAGATGCCTACAGAGAGGAATGACCATGCCCCGCTTAAAACCAGCCTCAGCTCAGGCAGCAACTCCAGGTGAGTGCTTCAGTATGCGTTAGTCCCAAACCAGTATATGACTGCACCACTCAAAATGCAGGCATTGGTTGTGTAGTAAGTAGATCCACAGTAAACAAGTCTCAAATGACAAATACGGGTTTTACATTCAAATGTGGACTATG
This sequence comes from Xiphias gladius, assembly GCF_016859285.1. Classification (NCBI taxonomy): domain Eukaryota; kingdom Metazoa; phylum Chordata; class Actinopteri; order Istiophoriformes; family Xiphiidae; genus Xiphias; species Xiphias gladius. The sequence goes on along the minus strand of NC_053414.1, from coordinate 11,828,259 downwards.
TACACTATATGGATAGCAGATGGAACTAGAATTTATGGATTTCAAGGAGTGGGGTCTAAAGTTATCTGTAAGGTATTAGACTTTTTCACGTGTTGGCCCTACATGCTAATCCCAGGGTTGATAAAGCACACTCTAGACTGATTTAGTACTATTTTTGAACTATTTTACTTCCATAATTAAAGTTGCATGTTGATGTTTTAAGTTAAAAATCCTCTCACTGGTGTATCTGATCAATTATACCATATTCACAAGTTGACTGTCACATCATAAACTTTTCTCTGGTTCCAAAAACATTATCAGTTGTTGCCTGATAATTAGGGATGGTAATCGAGAACTGGTACCAGTTGAGAACCTGTTTCGAATTGACTGAACCATCAGAATCATATGCCTCAGAGCTTATCAATTCCTTGTATCGTTGCTGGAGTTCCGCATTGCAAAACAATGACATCAAACTTATGTCTACACTGCTGGAAACTTCAAACAAGAAGGAGTCATGACGGAGAGGAAGAAACACCCCAAAGCGTGGAAGCATTTCCCATTCATAGGCTCTATTTGGGAGGCCTGCCAAGCTAGATTAAGACCCACCCAGGTAGATTGAATCACTCCGTTTTAATTTAGGTTGAGTTGCGTGCGATGCAGTGGCTGAGTGGGGACTAGAGGCTTCTCTGTGCGCAGCCGCCTAGCTATCGTTGGCCGATAGTATGCATGTGGGGCGTTTAGGGAACATCGATAAATTGTAGCATCTCCAAGTAGCCAGCATGTGAGGTGTTTAGGGAACATCTGTCAATTTTAGCTACAGAAAATAACCTGGTTTACATTCTCCTCCTCTAAACCGCATGAGTCTCTGCATGCACATCGTTCACACACCATGCCACCCACCACCACAAGTAAATTCTCAACCTGTGGGAAATACTTCATGGCTTCATTTCACAAAGAAAGATGATTACAGTGCTAGTTGTAATGTCTTTAAAATTGTAATTTCAAGTAAGGCTGGAAACACTAGCAATATGCTGAAAAATCTTTCTACACAACATTGGCTTAAATTCCAGGAATGCCATGTATTTGAGACTACATATGAGTGCCACTGTTTCCCAACTGAGCAGCACATCCGTTACCGAGGGTAAATATCTTAGGTTATAATAACATTAAAGCCATAAATTGTAGCATCTCCCAGTCTCCTGCTAAGCCTACCTTTATGCTAAGCCTACCATACAGGTGGGCTACGCAGATTTTCTTCTATTACTAAGAAAACCTAAATGAAAACGAATGCTGTAAAAGATATTCTCGCAGAGACTCAGATATAATTAGAACAGTTTTGTTGACGTTGTAAACCTGTGTTGACCTACTGTTTTTTCCACACAGAACATTCATCAGGAGTCTGCAAGGGAATCAATAAAGAATTGGACTGATAAGCAGAATCAAAAATGGCATTGGTATCAATAAAATCTTACCAATTCCCCTCCCTACTGATAATCAGTCTGAATTGCTATATAGTTTCGCTTACTTGATTCATTTTGAACATCTCAGAGATGTGGGTGGTGATTTAGAGGTCAAATGTATTATTACTATTTTTAGTAATGTTATCAGGGGAAGAATCTATGGAAATTTTACAGTTGGATTTGATTTTGATTTTTGGCGGTCATAATTCAAGTCAAAATCATTTCTTGATTCAGTAAGACTGCTACTAGTCTTATCTGTGTAATATTTCTATTTTTGAAATTTTTTTGGTTAATTTTGTTTATTGTTTTGTAATTGTTTTGTCAGCACCCTAACTTGCCCTTACTTAAAAAGAAAAAACACTGCATACTCCTGCACACTATCTCTGCTTTATGTCTCAGTATTCTTACCAGACAGCCCCTTAGCTTAGCTGTCAATTATGTTTCATATTGTAGACTATAATGATGGAAATATCTTTCCTTTATTAGCACATACCCCACTCCAAAAGAACCTGTAAATGGTGGATTTAAAAACTCACATTTTGAGTCATGTTTCCTCTTAACCTGAAACGCATCCAAACACAATTAATTCTTACTCATAGGAAGCAGTTACACTTTCCTTGACTCTATGGTTGCAGCTCAGGTCCATCTTTTCCACTCTGGTAAAAAGCATATTTAGCAAGGACAAACTGTCGTTATTATTAACGAGCAAGAATCGATTTTTCAGCACTGTGAATGGAATCGTAGAAAATAAGCATCTCAATTCTTATTGATAGTGTTGACAGTGAAATTATTGATAATAATAATTGATTTTTAGTGTCAGCCCCTATGCTATTAGTCAAATGTGAGCTACTGGTTTTACTTCTTTCTCTGTATTTCTACTAGTAATAGATGGAAATTGATTTGAGAGTGTGATAGTTTGCTGTCTCTCTGGCTTCTCTTCTGTCCTCATATTCTCTACTAAGTCCTTGGTCCTCTTTGTTGTTTCCAGCCCATGACTTGTCTTGAATGCTGATGTGAGAGATGAATTATTGGGTTATGCTGCAGATGTTAGACTCTTTGCTATGTCCTGTCTACACATTCACCTTGAAGTCGATTTTTTTCTCATTCACTGTCCCCTTCTCCTTCTCCATCAGCCAAAAAGAGCTGAAAAATAAAAACAAATCTACCTCACAAGTTGAGAGGACGATGTGATTCTCTCAAACTGACCTCTGTGGGTGCGTGCTTGCCTGTGTGTGTAGGCTTGTTCGTATCAAGCTTTTTCTCTTAAGTTCCAGGATTAGTAGACAGACAAGGCTTTATATTACTTACATTATGTAACCAACTCCTTTTTTTCCTGCAGGTATTTTTTATTTATTTATTTTTTCATTTTTCTCACATATGTGGCATCATGTTGGAGGACGGAAGGAGTAACCAGGAGGAGGTCGTAAATCTCAGCTCTTATTTGTTTGGGAGACAGGTGGCTGTGCGTTGGCCGTGTAAATCGTATTGACATTGGGGAGATATTCATCTTGTTTACCCTTATAGCTGGAGCCCCTGTCCCTTTATGAAGACTTGCGCCATATGTCACAGGGTGTCGCCCTGGCTTTGTTCACTCATAAATCTTAGCATGTGAGATTGTAGAGACCTGTTAGCACAGCAACTCTCTGGCCTGGAACCCGGGGATTCGGGTTCAGTCCTAGCCAAAAGAGCAGTAGGGGAGGCATTTGCTAGATTATTTCCAGCCACTCTCAGAAATGTGTTATCTACACTGTGGTGTGCTCAAAAGTGCACCTGGAAAACAGCATATTTTAGTCAGTTTCCTGCCAGATAGCTGCAGCAGAATCTGCCTGGTCATAAACAATTAAATCCTGAGTCACTATATCATGCAATAAGTCTTTGTGGAGTGTGGCATGTTTTATCATCTCCGTAATCTTCGGTGCCTTGCCTCACTACTCCTCTTCTCCCTGAATTCAGTCACAACTTCTCCCAGTGCTGCTGTTGCCCCAAGTCCTGCCCAATAAGGTTACATTTTTTGGCCTCTTCTCCTTCCTCTTCCCTGCCTCACCTCCAGCCCTCAATGCCTCTCCCTGGCAGACAGCTGAGAATCATAAAATGGTGGATCAGAGTTTATTTCCTGCCCACCCAAACTGGCAGTGGCTGGGCGGGCGGCTTGGCTGTAGGCTTGATCCCACCTTCTACTAGAAACACTACTAAATCCCACCACTGACCTTCTTCCTTTAGTAGAAAGACAGTTCATAGCCCTGCTCATCCCTGCGTTAGCTCAACGCCAGGATCAACAAGGCCTGGATGCTGCAGGGTGAAATTCCTGCAATAATGAGAAGCAGCAGTCTACTTCTGCTGATAAATTTCTCCCTTCCATTAACCTGGGCTTGTGTGATAACACTGATGGTTAAAATAATAAACCAAAAGACCTCCAGTTGCAGTTCACCTTGAAATCGGATGTTCACAGTGTTGTTTGATACTTTTGATACACCTTTTGTAAAATGTAAAATAATTCCTCCTGCATATTATATTGTCTTTATTGTCTTTATGAATTTATAAAAAATCCTCACAACTTCGAACTTAATATGCCTAAAATCTTGGTTCAAATATTACCTACATCTGGAGCAGATGTTCATTCAGGCTTCACATACAGTACATTTTCACAAGTCCCCATTTACTGTATGTAATCATGTTTACAGAAGAAGCTTAGCTAGGCCTATGATGAGTAAAAACAAGGGATGAGCAATTCAAAGCTTGATGCTATTTTTGTTGAAGAGAAATGGCAAACGATTTCCCTCGGTTTGGCTTAGCTGTAATTGTGAGAGCAATTTTGGGATGAATCCATTTACCTCTGGTACATTTAACAAGTTTCTAGGGCAACCGTGTAGCATTTACGGATATTCTCTTACTGTTTATTCTATAATTATTCAGATATCTGTTTATTTTAAAAATCTTTAACGATCTGTATAATCCGCTTCCAAATGAAATAAGCAGTTAGACTGATGTGTTGATAACTTTTCTTAAGTGTGTGTATGTGTGTGTGAATTTTCTGTTTTTAATAATATCTTTTTTAAGGGGTCTGTGTACATGTGAGTGGGTTCACTGTTCAGTGCAGGTGGGTGAAGTGTTTGTACTCCTCTGCTCTCCCTTTCTCTTGGCTGCGACCCAGGCAGACAGTGGTTGTGCCTGGGCCCAGGTTAATGAGTGGATATGCTGCACTGCAGCGCACTGTCCCCCATGCTGATGTGGAGCAGCTGAGCACCACAGTGGCCCCACACTGCTGCAGAGCTATAAATCACCCACAGTCAGGCCAGGCCCGCGCAGAACAGCTACCGCTGGGGATGGACAAGCACTCGGAGAGGGGGGCAGGGGAAGAAATGGAGGGAATAAGCAATCCGGGGGGTGTGAAAACATGAGCCCAGTACTGAGTCTTCACCTCCACCTATGTCCGCACAAGAGCCCCGACCAAGTTCTCCCTTAAGGCCGTCTCTCTGGCTCTCCTCCACCATTACCAACGATTGCCACTATTCACAACATCCTCTCAACCTCTAGCCCCTCCCCAGCTGCTCCCTCTAATTGCCTTTATTAACGTCTCCATGGGAGCGGCAGCTAGGAGCAATTTGCTCATTATGTGCTGTATTAGCACTTGCCGTGGGGCAGGCATGGAACACAGAGGGATGCCTGGCTTAGACTCCTGCTCTCCTCTGCTCAACTCTGCCTTTACCCAGGACCCCTACCTCCATGCTATAGGTTGGGCATAGACTCATTGGCCCTGACAACACCAAGTGTCAAGCACAGCTACTACTGTAACAGGCAGTGCTTATGGTCAAAGTGTAAGGAGTGTTATTATTTGACTTTAGACATACAGAAGTTATATACTGCCCATTACGGAAAGCATTGAATGTTTTCCTTGCCACTGTCGCCAAGTGCTTGCTCATGGGGGAATGGTGGGTCTCTGTAATACCATTATATAGAGTACAGTCTAGATCTGCTCTATATGAAGTGCCCTGAGATAACCCATGTTATGATTTGGCACTATATAAATACAATTGAATTGATTTGAGCTTACAAGCCTGAAGAAACAGCTTCAATGCTCCTTGGCATAGAATTTGAAATTCGCTGGAACATGAACACTTGTTTTCGAAATGATATGCCCTCAGTGGCGGAGAGCTCTGTCAAGCACATTCGGCCCCAAATCTCCCATAGGTGTTCAGTTGTGTTCAGATCTGATGAGTATCAAGACCACAGCATATCATTCACATCATTTTCATACTTATTAAACCGTTAAGTGACCCTTTGTGCCCTATGGATGGGATTAAATTTATTATTTTCCATTTATTCAGTTTCTGGACGCTGGTAGGTTGTTACATGCATTGATGGCAATGATGGGGAGACTCAGTTATCTTTTCTCTGTCAGGATGGTTTTTAATGTATTCAGTTTCAAGTGACCTTCCTCTACAGTTCTTTTTTTTTTTATGTCACTCTTAGTGGTGGTTGCACGCATGTTTAATTTTACTTTTGCTGTTCTCTGAACAGAAAAGCAAACAACTGCCCGTGTAAGAATATTTCTCCTGAATTCAAACATTATGTTTTATTCATGACTTTGCATATTTCATCCTGAATCCACCGCCTTGGCGTTTTACAGATACAGTCAATCCTGATGATTTTAAACTGAGAATTTGTTAGTATTCTCGCCTGTTTTTAGACAACAAGCCTATTTTTGACAAGTTGACAGGTTGGGGTTGAGTATCAGTCCAGGTCACATTTTTGCCAGATAGTCTAACTGTAATGTTACTAGTTGGCCTGAGTTCTTTAGAATTAAAAGTTTAAAAATCATAACACAGAGGGGCAGATAACATTCTTTGCATCATTTGAAATATCAGACCTTCAAGGAAATATATCAAAGTTTTCTTTTCAGGTTAATGTAGACTGATTGAGAGTCATTTCTCCTGAAGAGGCTTTTTGGCAGATGGAGTAGAAGGGATGATTTAATCTATGAAAGCCTGTTTCTCTTTGAATTCTAATTGTGTGCAGGCTGTATAATATATCCCAATAAAAAGGATGAGTCACCCAGCATGTAGCTGCTGTGTAGTAGAATGAAAAAAGAAGAAAATTTGTTCAACCTTCTCAAGGTGACTCAATTGTGATGTGCGATATATTATTCTTATTAAACTTTTGCTGCGTCCTAATATTTTATTAATATTTATGAGTTAAACTCCAACCCATTGTAATTTTTGGTTTGACTTCCAACCCTTATGAAGCACTGGACTGGTGTAGAAATTTCTCTTACCTTGTCTCCATAACAACAGGTGGCTCTGTCTAGCTCACCTGTTGCTCTGCTTCCACCATTTAGTGTAGTTGCTACCGATGCTGAATGATTTAACAATGAATCAGAACACAGTGTCCACTTTCTGACTGCATGCTAAGTGACTTTTTTTTTTCTTTTTTTTCCCCCTTCTAACTAAAAGGCGCAGTCACAATAGGGGAAACACACCTGAACATTAAAGCTTTCTCGGTACATTCTTGATAGAAATCTGCTAATTTCCTACCAAAGCATACTGTGTATCTACCAGGGCTTCAGGAAAAATATGCTATCTTTTTAGTCAACAGAAATTACTATAGAATCTGTGGTGACTAAGGTGTGGTTTTTATCTGCAGAGGTGCAGCGGCTTCGTGGTCCACTGCCGGAGCATCAGGAGAGAGCCAACCTGCTGCCACCACAACTGCCTCAGATAAAGAAAAGCCAGAGGAGAGGTAAGACAGGGTTTGGGTTTGCTCTCTTTGGTTGCTGTTACTACTACTACTCTCTGTATTTGTTTCACTCACTCCTTTTGGTTAAATGTCACACTCTGAGACTATTTCCCTCTCTCTCTTGCTTCATACTGATATTTTATCTCGCATGTTGGCTCAACAGAATCACCAACCCCCCCAAATCGACCTGCAGTCTTGCACATCAATATTTCCCCTCACTTTTCCGAACTGTATATTCACCCATCCTATAATTCAGTTTACCTCTGAGGGACTTTAACGCCATACAAGTCCTGGCTTTAAGAGGAGCAGCACCCTTGTCTTTCTGTCAAACACCAGATACACACACAACTATGTGGATGAACTGGATGGGACTGTGTAGACAGTCTGTCTTGCTCTGGTTCCTTCAGAATAAATGATGAATTCATTTCCCATTGCTTTCAGATGTTGCCAATGTAATTGCAAAGAGCTCGGTCACTCTACGGGCAATCTATTAATGTTATTTTCACATAAATACAAATTCTCATTTTTCCAAATGGGGTTTCACAAGAGTGCATTCCTCCCAAAATTCTGAATTCAAGAACTCGGCTGAACATTGTGGTATTGACAACTCTGTGACCACAAACTTTTTTCTTTTCAGTTTGTATAGCTTCTTTCTCCTCACTCATCCAACATTGTTGCTGCTCTGCAGAAAGAATATGAAAAATTTATCAGGGCATCATGTGTTGAAGGCACAATTTCTACATGGTAATGTTTGCTGGCATTTGAGATAACGGTGGGCAAAACAACCTTTCCAGGGAAACAGTTTTTATGTTTTCGGGAACGGAATGGCATGAATACAGCTTTTTACTAACCTTTGCGGAGCGGTGAATGTGGTTTCTTTGACAGCGCTCTTTTACATCAAACTGATTCAAAATGCAGCTTCTAAGCTCACAAATGTGAATTTAAAAGCTGAACCACAGTGGATGGAGATTTCTATTCTACTTCTGTTTGTGTGCAAACCTACTTTAGAATCTCCCCACCACTTTTTAATTATCTCACCATAGATGGTTGTCTGCTGTGCGAACCTGAAGCGTCCCTGCCTTTTCAGCTGTAAACGACCTGCTACAAACAACGCTGCATCTCATTGTGTTTGTGCACGTACAAAGGCGCGTGTGGGTGTGTTTTGACTCGCTCGCTAGTGTGTCTAGACTGGAGATAGGGCAAGACAAGAGTGTGTAGAAGCCCGGCTCCTCTTTTAGTACTTTTGCTTATTTTCCAGCCTGGCCCATTTCTGCTGTTTCAGTCTAGTGAGTGAATGAACAAGCAGGCCCTGGGCCCAGATTGAACTATGCAGTAATCCTCCTCAAAGCTCAGCCAGCTCACTGATTGCCTTCATTTTTCAGTGTCACCAGCAGGAAAGCCAAGGCAGTGTACCCATGTGAGGCTGAGCACGACTCTGAGCTTTCCTTCCAGGTCGGCGCAATATTCAACGCCGGTAAGTGTTATCGCCTACACCAGTCTCTCACTCAGAACCAGCCCTGACATATTGGATTTGGAGGAAAACCGAACACCCAATCTGATCTTCAATCGAACAGAGAGATGAGACGAGGGAGAGGGAGAAGAGGGAGGCTGGGGGGGCAGGAGACACAGATTTGACTTCAGTGTGTCAGGGAAGAGGCTCGACTGAGCTTTAATCACTCTCAGAGGAAATGAGGATTTTGTAGTTCCTATTTTTTGTCAAAACCCTCTTCTGTGAGACACGGACACCATAGATATTCTGTAGTCTTTACAGGGTGATATGTAGTGACGTCTTTGACAAGATCCCGCAATACATTGCAGTTTGTTGGTTGTATGTTCAAGCATCATGTTATAAGTACTTATCTAACTTGTTTTTCTTTCTACTTAGCAAATGAGATCACATCTTTTTCACATTGTTAGCCTCGGCTGTGACTCCCATCACAGATATTATGATTTAAATGTCAAAATCCTGCCAGCTGTCATCAGTAAATATGGATTAGATGAGGTGACTGAAACATTACCCTAATCACATTTCAGTATGTGTACATTATCTCCCGTTTTGATGCCTGTGCATTAAATCCATCACTGCGTCAGCGCTGGATGACAGAGTTCATGTCAGGATAAATGCTTTACAATGGAAAAATTGAATTTAATAGAAGTTGGACGTCCAACTCATAAATATGAACTCATATTATCTGAAATAATGAACACAAAATGAATTAAGTATCACATTTTCATAAATGAAATTAAATTATGTTCTGAAGCCCATTTTCTCATTCCGATATTTCATTTGGAGCTTAACTTTTTTGTTTAGTGGAAGTATTATTGAATGACGATGTGTGTTTCTTTTGGATCGTAGCGTAACTCTCCAGTTACCTCGATACAAAGTTTAGGGAGTTTTGGAATAGTTTTGCTTACATTCTGTCTGTCCTTCAGCACTTCATCAGGCTTCCAATGAAGTGACTGACAAGTTACATAAATGTTACGTGATGAGATTCTCATTAACTAAACATCTAAAGTATCTCAGAGACCCTTGACGTTTTTGCAAACCTTGCTGCACATATCAGTTATTTCTAAATATATTTGTGATTTAGTCTGATTAGTTTCAGCTATGTGCATAAGAACTGTGCATAATGTCAGTAGGTTTGAGTACTTTAGCAAGACACTGTATATACGGTACATACGGTATAAAAACATCTTTAGCAACAGAAAACATCGACAACAACATCATCAGAAAACATTAATAACACAGATTTAATTGTTTTCTTGTCTCAGACCTTGAATTACGAGATCTGTCAGTCAACTCGGGGGCGATGGCAGGTTCAAATCCCGTACTTTACATTTTCTTGGTGTATCGACTCTTTTACTTACACCTGCATAAAAGATTGTGCTTTGAAGTTACTCACACATTCAGTGTTAGTTGATATCTTGACTGTGGCCTTAGAAGTTCTCGCTGACAATTTATCCATGCATCTGTTGACTTGCAGATGCACTCAAAATTTTAAATTGGCTCACTTTGTAGACAAATCAAGAATCCAGGGAGGATTTTGAAAAGGCATGTCACAAAAATGTTCGGTGCACTGACACATCTGTCACACTAAACAGTTTGTGAGAGCTCCATTTTTGCAGATGAGATTCAGCTCCTGGTGAAATTCTAGAAAAGCCGGAGCCAAAAACAGACTGGAGATTTACAGCGGAGATAAACTGAGTCACAGTGTCGCTTGGTGTAACCGCATAATTACTGTGTCCTCCCTTAAACTTTTTGCTCTCTCCACTCTGACACATCCACATATACTCACTGGACGCTCTGTGTCCTCTGTCTGTCCCCCGCTGTCGCCCTCCCTGTGGTGTTGTCCCCCTGGTGACGCTGTGTCCTCTCCTGCAGTGACCCAGTCGAGGGAGCCCGGCTGGCTGGAGGGGGAGCTGGAGGGAAAAAGGGGCCTCATCCCTGAAAACTATGTGGAGATGCTGTAGGCCCCGCATGGGAATATTTATGGACAAGTTATCACCTTCACTGGGAAAAGTAGACGGAGATGCATGTGCCTCAACTCTGAAATTCACAGTAGAGCCTTGTTTATCCAAAACCCCCTGAATTCTCTCAAGCAAGGTGTGTATGCTATTAGTGGTGGACTATTCTTGATACATAGGTATATGCATTTTGGCTGGCAAGTAGACTTTGACTTTGCACTTAGAATGTTCTGCTGTATACAAAGATGCTGTAGCCTCCAAACATTCGGGTAACTTTGTAGCAGCACCAGAGAATGGCCGTCTCTCCGTTGAAGGCCTCGGCCTCTCCCCTTGCCAGTTATACATGGTATCCATGGGCTCCCAAGTCAAAGAGTGATTCTCAGAGACTGTAAGCTAGAATGTCAGCACTCAAATCACTGTAGCTTTTCACCCTCTTGACAATGATGCACACAAATTCGTTTTCAGCTTTTTAAGGATAAGCCATACCTACGTGCCTTCGCCACCAGAACACCTAGTGTAAATGTATGTACAGGTATGTATGAAACTGAATTGGAGTGTTACTGCTTCCATTTCTAAAATGTTGCATTTTATGTCCTTTTAAGGTTATTTAGATATTCAAAATGAGGCACATTGCTACTGTAATTTTATTTTATTTTATTGGCACAATGATTGCATGACTTTTGAATTTTAAATACACTCTGTACTGTTTTGTTCTCGGTGCACTCCTTTACAGAAAATACAGTGAAATGCCTCTTTGGTGCCCAAGGAACACTCTTGTGTTAAACACTAGCATCAGACTGATTCAACAGACGTTAGTAACAATTGATAGAAATGATTGAAACCAAGTGGGGGGTTTTTTCTGTCATATGATTTCTTTTGTTTGATTTAAAGCTTATTTTTTAACATTGCTCAGTTTCCCCTGAGCAGAGAAATGAGACACTCCCACAAAGTTGAAATTTAATTTTTATTTTTATCATTACTTTATCTTCAGCTTCAGTGACAGAAGCGATTGTAATTGTTATTATCAGTATCCATTCAGTGTCTACGTGTATAGCCTAAAAGAGTTGTGAATGCCAAGTATATTATACAAATCTCCATTAAGTGATAGATAGGTTTTAAGTTTTCATTTGGATTGGTTTTAACATGTATGCACATTACATTACATTTCATCCCTCAGCTGTTCAACAGGACACTTCCCTTTTTTCTGAGAGCTTTGGTTTAGTTGACAGTTTGTGTTTTCAGCTGCGGTTGCAATAATTTAAAGACATTGATTTATGACGTTTGTGAAGACCCTCCTCTCATTTCTATTCCTTTGGGTATCTTCTTGATCAATGTTAAACAAATAAAGATTTTTTTTTTTTTTTTTTTTTTTTTTTTGTTCTTTACTGTATTATGTGTTCTTGCCATGAAATAAATGGGATAAATGATAAAAGATTGAGGTCTTATCAAAAAAAAAACTTACAAGCTTATGAGACAGTGAGGTATTTTTTTTCTCCAAAATAAGAAATAAGACATATTAACACTGTGGACCGCAGAAAATTAAGAGAAGCACTGTAAACCACATTTATGGCCACGTTCTGTTGACTGAACGTTATAATAAGAGTCTACTGTTTAAATTTATATTTTGGGAGATGTGTCTAGTTGTACTTGAAATGTAGCGCTATGTCTAAATTCTGATGACTCATCCATTGTGTCACTGAGAAGACCCACAGTTTCCCACAGAGTCTAAGAATAAAGTTACTGGTGGAGTGAGGATTCGTTCCGCAGGCAGTGCTGCCACAGTCAGCCATGTAGCGTAATCCAAGCCCTCCTCTTTATATTGACCTGCACCGGTCCGTCTGACTAAAAGCCACTTCCAAAATAACTTTCCAAAAGGGGGATTAAAAAATAGATGGTAATCTTTCACAGAGGAAAACATGCACTAATCCACCTCCACCTCCGTGATCCATTAACATCTCTGCCTCGCGCATGTTAATTCTTAGACTACATCTGTGTAATTAATACGCCAAATGGCCTCCAGACCCAGTGCTTCGGCCTCAGTTACACAATTACCATCAGTCCACCACCGCGCTCAGGCCTCCAGTAAGTGGGCCGATGCACTATTTAAAAGTTAACACAGTTTGTCCATTAAAAAAAAATAAAAAATAAATAAATAAAGGTTGGAGTTGTGGTTTCAGTGCAACACATGTCCACCAACCCCTAGAAGCAACCACAGATGCGATGATTACATAATGAAATGAGGCAGAGCTAATGAGATGGGTGAAATAATTCCCCCACTGTCACTCCCACCACCCACCCCCGGGGCCCTTCATCATCTCCCCTCTGCCAAAATACTGCTGAATCATAGAGACATCCACCCTGCCTGCCTCTCACTCTGCTTTGGACTGTCTGTCAGAGAGGGTGCCATGTTGCTCTATCCGCCTTTTTCCTCTGCTCCTCTTTTTTTCTCCTGCCTACCTGTCTCTCTCCCAGGAGTATTTAAAACTCCTCTCTGGATCTCTCCTCCTTACCTTACCTTACCTACCTCTTTTTTTCCCTTTCCGTCTTCTATTCGGCAGTCAGCGCTCCAGTCCTTTACTGCTGCTGCAATATTTTGTTTATGAAATCAGTTAAGCTCTTTGCAGTTATCGTTTCTCCGGAGCTTGTGAATGTGACGCAATGAACAACGGCATTAATCTGGGCGGGTCAGACTCATGGTTAAGGCCTTCTTGCTGCCTTAATTTTCACTTGTGTTTGTGTTACCCGTGGTGATTTCTGCGTCTCTGCATGCATTATGCATCTGCGTGTATCAGGACTGGAATGATGTATACATCAGTGTGACCAAGCTGCTTTAGACTGGACGTAGGTGTGTTTGAATAAAATTCCAGATGGATTCTCCTTTCCCAGAATCCTGGCTGTGCGCCAACTGTCCTCTACCTCCCATGACGCAGTGTCCTTCAGCCCCAAAACATAGTCCCACACCCTGAGTCAGCTTAGATCACCGCCGTACAGCAGTTTAACGGTGTGTTACTGACACAACTAAATGCCACAAATGTGTCTTAATTTCCCAAACGTGCGCCACAACATGTGGTGGCTACACTAAATACTTTCATCTGGTTCCTTCAGTGCGTAAAGCTTCTGAAATATAACCGTAATAAGACTTGATGTATTATTGGGGCTGAGTGGGAATTTGAGGAAAAGTGAATTTCAAACATAAAGAAGAGTGTGGAGGGAAAGAAAAAAAAAAAAACCCTCGGCTCAGAAAGTGGGCCACAGAAGCCGCCATGTGCGCGGGCGCAGCCGTGAAATCAGCCTGATCCAATAGATTCTGTTTATCTGGCACGACTACAAGTGAAAGCAATTGGAAATCTGGGGGAGATTTGGATAGGGCTGTGGATTCGGATAGAGAAAAAAAAAAAGAGCAAAAAAGTAATACTGTCTGCTCTACAGTCTGGCAAAGCAGGCATGTTTTCAGATCAGCCTTTAACAAGGTTAATGGTGATTTTTCTCCACAGGCACCATTTTACTGTAAAAGTCTCATCCCGGCGTGCTTCATCTCTGTCATTTTCTCTCTCTTCGCTCTCCATTTCTCTTTGTTCTCTTCATCTTCTCTCCCTGTGAGCGCTGTACCTGCTGCCGCTCCGCACCATTTCTGTTTTTCCATGCTAACTCTGTGTTTTTTGGCTCATTATCCTCCCCAGCAACCAAATGCAGCTGTTTCGAATTGATCCAGATCAAACAGCCTATTTTTCGGGGCACCTTTTCTAGCTTCTGTCTCATTGTATAATTTTCATCACACACATGCAGATCATACATACATACAAAAAAACAGATAAATTACATCATGTCAAATGATTAATTTAACAGTTTTATTGGAATCTTGCAATAGTTTTGCAAACACAAGTATGGCAATATCTGCATCAAGATATACAGTAGTTACTGGTTTCAAAGATGTTTTACTGGTTTATGTTGAAGGATTTCTACTGTATGTTTGCTGGATAGTTGCTGAGAAATATTGTACAAAGCATCTGAGTAAAAAGTCATTTTTGGAATTGGAAAAAAAAAAAAAAGCATTTGAATTTATTTATATATTTATAAGAAATGCACTGCCATGGCTGTGGAGATATGGCTTAGTCTCTCTGCACCCGATTCATCACTGTGAACAGAAAATGACAATGATGTGACTCCACATACAGTGACGCGATAGTGTACTGTGAAACAGCAGTTAGACACATTCTGAGTCATTCATGCCTAAAAGGAGAGTTCATTTACAAGGAGACAGCTCTGCGTTTAACATTGCTCCCTCAAGTAGGGGATAGGTTATTTATTGTTTGCAGTAGGTGGTGATTGATGACCATTAAGGGAACTGTTCATTAATCTTGTTCCTTTTAAGGGTTGGTTCAACATTTCGGGAAATTCGCTTACGGGTATTCGCTTCTTACTGAAAGTAAGACGACAAGGTCGACACCACTCTCATATCTGTCTGTTAAGAGTACTCCACCGATTTAGCATTGCACTTCTATAACATTGTTTGACTCACAATGTTTTAATCAAAAAGAAAAAAGATCAAATTTGATGCAGAAGAACCAGAGATATTGTCATTTTTATTCCACACATTAATCTTTCGTGGCAAAACCTGTCACCTACATTACCCACAAAGCAACTCAACCATCGACAGTTCAGTTGGAGATTTGTGTTTGTGTTATGCTAGTTGCGGCTAATGTAGCCTCGAGCAGAGAAAGGGAGCGGACTACAGAGGTTGGCTAAGTTTTCTTTCTAAATTCAAACCCCCAGATTTTTTTTCATTTTCAAACTTGTAGTCTTCAGCACCAAGCAACGCTGACTCGGGTGACATCACTTGAGGCAACTTATCAGACTTTGTCCCTGCCGTTTCCCCCGTGCTCCCAGTCTTTATGATAAGCTATGCTAACAGTCACCTGAATGTAGCTTCATATTTAGCGCACAGTCATGAGTGTTTATCGATCATCTAACCCTTAGCAAGGAATAAAAGGGTATATTTCCCATAATACTAAACTATTCCTTTAAACGGCCAAAATTATTAAATAGCCAACAGTCAAAGCCCATATATCTGGAGGGCATAGGGTCCAACAGCGACTTGATAACACGGATAACTTTGATATTATCAATAATCCGCTGTGTATAGTCCATTGTATGTTTTTACTTTAACATTCTTTGGGACAATTTTGTTGGTTTTGTGACTGAAACTTATTTTGGCAGTTAGTGAAATAGGTCCAGTTAATAACTGGTTAAAGACAGTCAAATTTGAACCGGCTAAGCCTACAGGTCTGACAGTCTCTGCTTCCACTGTTTCCTTCCATTTTGTGTGTGTACAAAGTTTGTATTTTCAAAGTGAAAAGTCAAGAACTTTCTTTCACGTATCCCAGTTTCAATAGTTTGTGACGTCTTGATTTTATTGTGGTGCTCATCAACAATATCGCCATGGGTTAGGAAATCATTTCAACAGCAACAACTCAAGGATCCATCACTTACATCTTGTTACAAAATAAGAAATACTTTTTGATTATTATTATTTTTTATTTTTTATTTATTTATTTATTTTTATTTATTTTATTTTTTTTTAACTCTCTCTAACATTCAGGTAGTAAGTTCCATAAGTCTCTCACAATGTATGATACATTCATTTCTCTATTTGGCCCTTTCTGCCGCCAACCCTTACTGTAAATTCTTCTCTGTGATCCAACACACAGAACATGGCGAGTGGGAAACACATATTTTTCCAATATTCCAACAAGATGGTTAAAGTAGAAATGTTTTATACTATACTCAACATAAGGACTTGCTGTATTATTTACAATATATACTGTAAAATTGTAAATCAGGTGAGATAAAAAGGCACAAGTTTCCCTTTTTTAAATACAATGTAAACATCTCATCAAAAAGCATGCATTAACATTTCATTTTACAAAAAGGATATCATTTTTAGACAAAGTACTTAAATATTGTTTTCCAGCAAAATATAATTCTCTCAAAAATACTTTCCCATTCATCCTATGAACCTTTAGACAGTTTTTTTTTCCTTTAAAAAGGACAAAAAAGGGGCAAAATAAAGAAACAGTGAGAGATTAGCTTAAGGGTCCTTCACAACTTGAACACAATAATGCATGACAAAGACGGATTGTAAAATGAGGCCCTTCTGATAAGGGACTGTATGGAAATGATCAGGTAGGGGAGTGCTATTAATATTGTCTTTAGACGCAGCCAAGTCTTGGGAAAAACTGCAATACCCTCCCCCAATATCTCAGAAATAACACGTTTATGGCAAGCCACCAAATGAGCGAATGCGGCGCCAACTCAGTATTTTCGCCCCCAGAATTCATTTAAAAAACAAAGATTAATTTTGGGATGAGAAAAAGTTGAAACACCCTGACCTGTTCTCACAACAAAGATGGACCACCCTCCCTTGAGCAAAATGCACAACCCCGCCCCTTTTCTGACCCTCCTCCCCCACCTCATAATTTTCATACAGTCCCTAATGACAGTTGTGATCCTGGCGCCTCCATCTCGTTGTACACCAATCTGCACACAGTTACCACCACAGAAGAGACCTCATAGTGTAGCACAGTGCCATCATTGCGAGAGCCGAGGCCACAAATACAATACACACCCACCCTGCTGTGCTAATGATGTCATGTTGTCTAACTTTTGGCTGCTTGACCATGCAGAAAGTCTTTTCCCGCATCATCACAGTTGCTTATCAAAACAGACAATTCCTGCTAGCTGCACTAATGCCTCATTTCACATTGTATCTCCTCTGTGCAAATCTAAATGTGGAAATAGGATATGGCTAATCCTATAACATAAATGCATAATACCCACGCTGAAAGAGCAGATCAACTATGCACATGCTTGCCAGGAAAAACAAAAAAATAAAACCCCACAAACACACACACACACACAAATTTAAGCCATACTCGCTCCATACTCACATGTAAATACACGCTCACAGGGCACAAAAAAAAAAAAAAATATATATATATATATATATATCACACGCCCCCACTGTTTTTCTTCCCCAGCGGCTCTATCGCTTTTCAGTAGCATTGTAGTAGTGTTCCACAACCACCCAGAAACCAGTGGGGTGTGAGACAGGTTAATGGTCCAGATGAGTGGGCCTACCATGCCTAAAATAGTAGTGCTCGGCCCAAAGATAAGAGAAAGGAAATCAACTAAGTTAGGATAGATGATTATACCAACAGTTCGTCATCAAGCATTCATCAACATGTACTTCAAAACATCCTCTGTACAACAGCTGAATAGAATGTGTTTAAGAAGTTGTTAATACCTGTACACATTTGCCTGGTTTTGATACATTAGCCATTTGCTGTAAGCACTGCAGAGTAATGCTCCATTTTGGATTATATCAACTTTACAGAGTACGTGTGTTTTAACTGTATGTCCATATAGTGTATCGTATGGACTGTCTACAAGTTACTGTACATGTTATGTTTTGCCTGGCTTTGTAGAAATGAAGCACCTTAATGTAAAATGACTGGCTTGTCAAAAACTAAACCTTTGCAACACACTTTTATAAAATGCTTTTTATTATTATTTCTGGGAAGAGTAGATAAGTGTTGATTCACAAAGGGCTGGTTTTGCTTCATTGTGAGTAAAAACAGACATTTGGACAGCTGCTCTGGAGATAACACAAATGACAGCAATTACGATGGATGCACCTCAGTCAAATCCATTAACAGCGGACTCTACTGAAACCATTTCCTTAAATGCATGATGTTTTCCATCCTGCAGTACCCCTGACCATTTCTGCACAAAGGTTAAATTGCTCATCAATATTGTCTTAATTCTATGCCACGATGCCTAAAATAGTGACTTTATGACATGGCAGCTTCACGTGCAAGCTTTCTTTTACACAAGACATTATTATTTCAAAACAGATTTAGCTTTGGACTTTTGCATATTAGTTTTGATTGTTTTACTACATATTTTAATTAAAAAACTCAGTATGTGAATGTTAATGATGGCTGTTATGACACCAATTGAGATTCAAACTTGGACTTGTTAGATTTGATGTAATTATTCAGCTTATGATGATGCTCGTATAGCCCTTGGAATATATTCAAATAGACCTTTCACCTTACAGTATATAATTTCTGTGCCGCCTCATAATGTTCTTTGCCCTGTAGTCTTGCAGTTCGCTGCTACACTGCAAAGCAAAATCTAAGTATTGGCATATCTTTTTTTGTAGTGCTATTATTTGTGAAAGACTGCATAAGCCACAGTTAATATTTGCAAAACCTTTTTCTCTAGATTTGTAAGGGAATCTGATTTTAGTGCATGTGGAGTGCATCTGTGCGCTTGTGTGAAGGCATGTGGACAGCATGTGTATCAATTTCCCTCTGTGTGTGTGTGTGTGTGTGTGTGTGTGTGTGTGTGTGTGTGTGTGTGTGTGTGTGTGTGTGTGTGTGTGTGTTTGTGTGCGTGTGTGCGCGTAGTGAATGTATCTAGCGCATCCTAAGAAATGTATGGCTTTATCTCCATAGAAAATACTGTTATCGTCTTTGGGGCGGGGGGGGGACACTGGAGGTACTTCGGGATGCTTTGTCACATTTGTCACAAGTGCTTCTCAGCGTCTTATGCTGGCTCCACGGCTATTCACAGCTCTGACCTGCTCATGGTGACTTCAAGGTCAAATCGCTCTCCGCTTTTTTTACTTCTACCACGTCACTTAACCTTCCCATCCAAGACGTGGACGCCGGCATACTGGGCGACAGGGTGCAGGCCAACTGGTCGGGCCTTCCTTGCACATTTTCTGTTCCTTGAACTTTTTCCTCCCCTTTTCCAGTTCTTAATGCCGCTTCTGTCCCAACTGTTTAGTGAGTCACTTCTTGTGGAAGTAGATTGTGTGAGTGAGGCCTGACTCCACCTTTGGTATCTGGTCACTGATGATCTCCACCAACATTTCGGGGAACTCCACCTTCAGGGCCTGGGACTCACGAAAGGTGTAAAAACAGAAGTCCAACAGGTTCCCAACCAGCTGGACAACACAGACACAAAATTTCATTAGAAAACACACTGTAGTTGTAGTTATTTTATTGCTTATTTCAAGGCAGAAAAAAGATTTTTCTTTAGTTGGTTCGTCTTTATTATTTACATTTAAACATTAAAAAAAATCTGAGAATTGAAGTACACTAATGTAGATTCATAGGAGTCTGTTTACACTCTATTGGGGCACTGGCCCCTTTTCAATTCACGTCAGCTCACCACTTGGGGGCACCACAGATTTTTTTCAGGGCACACCTCCAATAAAGAAGGGTCATCTGTTCAGCACTAACCCCGTTCACTCAGTCATTAGGGTCACTGGATTCTGGCCATTTTTCTCTGTGACCTCTTGCTTGCTTGGGGTTTTGCCTACATTGTCGTTATACCATATTCCAGTTGACCCGTGCATAAAAAAAAGGAACAGTGATTTAGCACTTTTGCCACAGTGACCACTGTGTGCTGTGATCCAATAAACTCCGAAATGGCATCGATCCCCTTCTGTTCCATTCACCAATACAGCCTGGTCAACGCCTCTTCCAAAATAACCTCCCCCTCAGGGAGGGATTGGGATGCAGTAATCCTTATTCCAAGCCACAGCACCATTGAACCGCTAAGTAAATGCATTATCCAAATCCACTATGCTGCCATTTTACTCAAAACATTTCCAGTGATATTAGAGCCCCAAAGTGCCAGTGGATACCCGGCTCTGTGTTTGAAGGCATGGCCTAACATGAGGCTGCCAAGGGAATCCTGTGCTGTACTGTAGGCGACTGGCAAATAGGAGGCTGACAGGGCAAGGGTACTTACATCGTGCATGGCGTCCAGTAGCTTGGTGAGCTGGAAGAAGCGCTGCCAGGTTTGGCCAGAGTTGTTGGTTGCTTTTCCAACAGAACGCCGGAGCTCCTTAATGTAATTAACCCGCATCTCCTCGAATGCTGCCTGGTTCTTCAGACCCTCTTTTGGAACTGGGAAAACAGACAAATACCACTGTCATCAGCTGGAATCAGCTGAATGAGAGGACAATAATACCGGTCTAAAAAATGGATTTCAACTGAGATGAGAGTTTTATGCATCATGTACAAATTTATTAGAAATGACTAAAACTTTTTTGTGTGACATGATTGTCAGGAATTTGTATAAAATGACAAAGTCTGCAAATCTGTTACTGCTGAACATTTTCTAAACAGATTAGACAAACAGACTGCTCTTCAGTGCCTTGAAGAATGTAATCCATCACAATAAACATTTAGTTGGCCGTAGGGTTGGGCTGAATGACAATATATAATATACCTTGAGATATAAATTTGTCAACTGAGATAGTTATCACTTTAATATCTTTGGTTGTATTAGGCCATTTTTGGGCTATTGTGTAAATTGATGATCAGGGCTATGTCATGGCAATGTTGGATTTCTACATTATGTTTGTATCTGTGTGATGAAGCACTTTGATTTGTTGGCTATGTAATTCACTGAATTAGCCCAAACAGATATTCTCATCTGCTTATAGTGTTCACAAACAGTTCCACAAAGTGCTCTACATTGTGATATCAATCAATATCACAATATAAAACGAAATATACCGCGAGAGGGGATTAATTCATTCATTGTTGAGAAATGCATTTCAACAGTGATAACATGGAGTAACTTTGGCAAAAACAAACAGACAAAAAAAATAGTTATGTAATGTTAATAATATGTTCCTTTAATGTAGAAAGGTGTAAAGGCTAATTAATTCAGTGAATTATGCTCCCACTCCAACACAGTTGCCTTTTTTTGGACATTTTTTCCGTGTTGACGACCTAAACCTATTTATCAACTCATCACAACCACTTTCACCATTAAAAGTGCTAATAACTGGTTTCCGGGTGTAACCACTGATTCATGAAAGACGACTGGAAGGCCTTGATTAAAAGTTATCGGAGCAACAGTGACAGCAAAAAAGGCAACAAAAGTGCTTATGTGTGTTAAAGAGCTTAATCGTTTTGTAAATCGAACCTCATTCATCAAGAAGTTTGTTCTACAGCTTTTAAACCTTCATTCTCATTATAATGAGCTTGGTAGTAGCATCATTGCACTTCAAGTAAAAAGGCAGTGTAATGGGAGGAATTAAGAGAGATGTGAACAATGCGATACAGTAACTGACCATGAGGATGCATCAAAATGTCCACAATATCTCTTTCTCTCACTCGTTCTCCCTCCCCATGCAGCAGAACAAAGTCACAGATATGGAAGTTGGCCAACGCTCTTAAATGACATTCAGCCACTGGCTACCAGATTAAGAAACACCTCACATCTCAAATCGGTTCGAGGGAACGCTTTCAGGTGTCCTTCAGCCAAGCCTTGAGATATGACTTTATATAATTTGTCAATTAGCCATCTATCTATTTATCTATCTGCTAGCTACGATAGATCATGCTAGCTAGCATTATAAAATTACATATACTGTAATAGAGGATTTTGTCCATTTCACCCACTCCTACTCCAGTGCTAATACTAAATACTATTTCTACATCTGTAATAGGGCAGATTAATTGATAATTTCATTATCAATTAATCTGTTGGTTGTTTTCGTAATTAATAATTTAGTCTATAAAATATCTGAAAACAGTAAAAAAAAATTACCATTAAAACTCCATAAAGCTCAAGGTGACTCCTTTAAATTGATTGTTTTGTCTGACCAACAATCTGAAACTTAAGTGTATTCCATTCACATTTACATGATATAAATAAATGCAGCAAATTCTCACATTTCAGAAGCTGGAAGAAGGTAATGTTTGTCATTTTTGATTCACATATTACCTGAAGTATTGATCGATTATTTTCTTTTTTAAATTGGTGATTGTCTAATTAGTTAATCCGCTAATCGTTGCATCTCTAATGTGGAGCATCACAAGACTGAGCTCTACACATGTGTGTAAAGAACACAGGATCTCATTCTGCTGTATGGGCCACCTCTGGAAAATAGCTTGCAGTCATTCATGAGGCCAAAGAAGCTCCCGATCACATGTAACAGCTTTAGAGAACTAATGGTCGTCACCAAAGGTTCAGTGACCAGATTCCTCTGCATTCACAGCCCGGCTAAACATACTGAGAAGAGGCGATGGCATTAATGTCTCTTAAATTGTCATAGTGTTTTTTTAAAACCTTACGAAAATACTCTTTATCGTAGAGTGTAAAATTCAGAGCCCTCTTGATTTAAATGACTTCTCTTTAAAAACTTAATCGTGTGCTTTTTTCACTACTTTTGATTAGCCGTAATGCCTCAGATGAACCTAAACCACTTGTAGCAACACTAGCAAAAACCAGCAACTGACAGGACCTGTTTGTGTTCTGCTGAATAAACAGCCAAAGGCAAAAGCCTACTTCTTGTCAGTTAGGATTGCATCGTGTCGAGAACAGAGCATTGTAGGTCAATAACTCTGAGAATGTGTGTTTGTGTGTTTGTCTGCCTCCCTCTCATCCTCCTCCCTCTATGTAATTCTCTTCACTGGAGTTTGATGAACAAACACCTTCAGGCACAACATACATGACGCTGAGGAAAACAGATATGAAAACAGATTGGACCCTGGTGCAGAGGGCATGAGTTCTTTGCTTTATTTCATGGCTGACATGATGAGAATGTGCTAAAACCAAGGCCCGCATTTGGACCTTTTGTTTTTCTCCCACTGACCCACATACATGTATGGCCTGATGAGAAACTGATCTGGCATTTAGGGGCGTTACCATGACCGTCCCCAAAATAGGGCATTTATACCACCGTAATTGGTGTCAAACGGATTTTTGCTGCAGGTATAGAATCTTTTCAACTAGGCCATTTTTCTTATGTGGAGTGCAACTGCATTATTATGTGCACCACAAGGCTGGGAAAGCTCTTTTTCTTATGCATGAGAAATAAACAGGCAAACATAACTCATGCAGCTAGGAGATGCCATTAGCATGTGTGTTGTTAAAGGACATGCAGCTTCCTGCTCTGGGTTGATGGTGCATACCTAACTGACAGTGTGGTTTTGATTTAATACCTGATGCTATTCATTACGGAATTCTACAACTAGCATGACTATAATATTAAGCGAAGCTTTAAGGCGTTGTCAAACAGAAAATTTTAATTTATACATGACCCAAAAAGACTAATGAATGGTTAGAATGAAAAGTAGAACTGCACTTTAAGTAGTGTAAAGCAATTATCATGCTTTTGCTTAATTAACTGTAAAATGCGTCACACGAAATGCACCCATCATCGCGGTAACATGGTGACAGTTTTGAAACAGAACAAATGAACGAGATAATCTGGGAATGCTATATACTTTTGTGTAGGGGTGAGGAGTGCAACTGGTTTGAGCAGGCCACTGCTCCTGTGCCAAATCCAAACAGGGTCATGAGACGCCGCAGGCTCAGTGAAACCTTAGCCAAGGTCAGAGAGGAATAACAGCGCTTCTCTCTTTTCTCTTTATCCCTCCTTCCTTTTCTCTCTTTTACTTGTTCACCCTCCCTCTATTTAACACACACACACACAAACGCAATATATCAAACCAGCCCAAAGGCGCACACACACACACACACACACACACACACACACACACACACACACACACTCAGTGACTCTCTAGTACTTGCTCAGCTGACAAGTTCTGACAACTCCTCTTTAAACATTTCTGCCGCTCCTCCCTCCACAAGGCCCTAACAATATCTCTGAATGACTGTAACTAAGAGAACTTCCTGCAGCGCCTCAGAAAATCCAGAGATGGACTGCTTGTTTTTGAAATTGTTCACAAGTGCTTCTACTGAAATGTTTGCCGAGCCCCCATATAGTACAGTCACTCCATCATGTGGACTTTGGAATGGGCAGGTACAAAAAGTTCTTTGCTGCACATTAGAAACGAAGCACTGGATGAGTATTTTCTTCTCTTTCCATCATATTTTACCACTGCATTTTGACTAAATCCAGTAACCATAGCAGATTGAAGCACCTTAAATTCCCCGTTTCAATTCTGTATACCTGCTTCTTTTAACCACAGGCTCCCCTTTAAAATTCCAGCTCGGGTTTGAAGGAAGTGGAGAAAAATAGCAGGTCTTGGAGCACAGCCTGGTGCTTGACTGGCCTTTATTAAGTACAGCAGGGCTCTCTGGAAAACCTCCAGAGGAGGAGAGGGAGGCCACGGCAACAGAAGGACCAGCTCTATCACCCCACCACCCCACCTCTTTTGTCTTATATTTCTTTCTCCCTACA
Source organism: Xiphias gladius (assembly GCF_016859285.1). Taxonomy (NCBI): domain Eukaryota; kingdom Metazoa; phylum Chordata; class Actinopteri; order Istiophoriformes; family Xiphiidae; genus Xiphias; species Xiphias gladius. Next base: position 11,803,377 of record NC_053414.1, on the reverse strand, counting down.
GCTATGCACCTGTCTCTTTCTCGCCAACACTAGTTCTCACTGTCGAAATTTTTCTGATTTCCCTCTTTAAATTTCCCTTTTCCCCCTCGGTTTCTCATCCTCTCTCTCTCCGCACCTTTCTCTTGTCCTTATCTCTCCTAACATCCTATAGCTGAAATCCAGCCGGCGCTCCCCTGCTTCCACATGACTCAACAGCACTGAGTTTATATCAGGGAAATGCTTTCACACCGCCTCTTCCATATGTCACTGTACTATAAAGCCAAAACCAACCTTATAACATTGGTCTGGGAAATATTGAATATATCAGTTTCTACTGATATATTTATGATCTATACTTCCCTATATATGTACTAAAGTAAGTAAAGCACGAGAAGCACATTGTTTCATAAGGGGTCACTAACCACTGGTTTAATCTTTTACAAAGGTATTATATTTTATAATCTAATCTTAAAAGTAATTACAAACTACAGCTATCAAATAAGTGTAGTGGAGTTAAAAGTGCAGTATTTCTCTCTGTAGTACCGCTACAGAAATACTTGGGTATAGTACTTGCGTAAATGTTCTTAGTAACTTTCCACTACTGAAACTTTGTCATATTTTGCTTAAAAAACTGCAAGACTGAATTGTAATTTCTGATCATTTCTTCCAACGCTATTGCAAAAATGAATCAGAATTAGGGCTCAGACAGCAGTCCAAGTGGCATTCTCTACAAAAGCTTGTGAGGCCCTTAGATAACCCCCAACAAGAATGCAAGAAGCAAGTTCCGCGTAAACATTAAATCTTCTATTTAATTTGATGTAAACTTGTATCATGTATAATACATGATTAGTTGACAGACAAGAAAAAAATATCTGATAAATTGTCAGTTTTGACCTTGTAATTGCTCGTTCTGTGTGTGACTATGGGCTCAAATTTGGGTCATAAAGATTTTGAGCTTTGAGCTTGTAAAGTAATGTTCATAAATAATTCCAGAGTGTGTAGTTTTAAATCAAATCATATGAACCTGTAATAAAAATTTGCATGAGAAATTCAAGTTTGTACATGTATAGAAAAGATTTTTATTTGTATAAACAAAAAAAAAAGGAACCTTGTGAATAGAAACCTCTGAACAAATTATAATCAGTGGTAAGGTTACACAAAGACACTGTGCTAAAGAAATGCTTTTGTGAACATTTTTGTACAGATATAAAGCAGGAAATGGCTCACTCGTTATACTCATAGCTTATTTTGAATAATGATATCAACTCTATGTGTAAATATGAATATAAATGGCAAAATTTGCAATGTTAGGATGAAGTAAAGTTTTCCAAGGTTGCCCCCTCTGAGTCCAGCATTCATGCACCCCTTTCAGAGGCCACAATAACTGAAAAATAAACACTCTGCCAATGAATATTTCCACTGTTGGCACCGGTGCTGAAGTTCAAAGAGTTTGAAGTCTGGCCAGCATGCAGCCTCTTCAAATTCCTTGCCACAACTCTCACTTATCCCCCTTCTCCTTACCTCTCTTACTAACTATTGAACATCTATTGACACAGACACACACAAGGTTCCATGAGGATGTACTCTATAAATAAACAGAAGACTGCATCAGGTCCCATGTTACCTGGTGTACGTTTAAGTGTTGTGGTTATCTTTTTAATAGCTAACAGTGTGGGTGTGGCCGGTGAGGTTGTGACACGGCTGCCATCATGGAAATCTTTTAACCCTTACGATTGAACCGAAAGCAGCAGCTCACGGTGTGCGTTGAGGTGGTGCAAAAACCGCTGCTTTTGGTTTTCAGCTGAGCAACCTGGTCCAACACATCCTCTCTGCGAAGCTGCAGTGCCCGTGGGCGAAGTTTGGCTGATAGTGACAACACTGTGAGACCTTCTGCAGTGAGTGATAGAATTATTCTCTTTGTAATACTCAGCTCCCCCTTCCCTTTTGAATTTAATGCATGTTGCTACACAAGCAGGTGCATGCAACATCAAGTTTATTTCCACACCTGTTATGCATATTGATGGATTACCAAGAATGAGCTTAAAGCGGGATCTAACAGACTTTAAAAAGGTGTGATCGTGGTTGCCAGGAAGGCGGGTATGAGCACTGCCAACACTGTCTCAAAGGTGTGTGGTGGATGGGACAGAATACAAGACACCTTATCAATACATTTCCTACAGAGAGGCCGTCTTTTGGTTAAGAAAAGGGGGGAGATGTTGCGTGGCTCAGGCCTTAACAGCCCGCAGGACGGCTGTTGATCTCACAATACAAGTGCTAATTTGGGAACACACAAGGCATTGTACCTTGGCCTGTATGTGGTGTAAAAGCAGACAATCACACAGACACCTCTCCTGTCCCGAATAAACCACCAATTTATCAGTGAACAAAAAACATCAGCACTGTTGATTCTGGTGAATCCTGCCTCCAACTGCAACACTATAATGGCTGACTCAATGTGCAGCGTAAGCAACACAATGCACAGATCTGAGTCCCATTAAAATGGTAGAAAACGGTTCTATCACTACTTGTAGACAGATTCCTTGATGCCAGAGCATCACCGCTGACTGTCCTTTAATGGGTAACGTTTTCTCACAAGGAGTTCGATTACTTTTTGTCCCGAATTAATGTTAACTACATAATACTTTTTAAAATAAATGGTTATCAAATGACAGTTCATTATACAGTTGGTAATTTGTGGTTGCAGGCAGGTTTGGGACAAAGTGCAAGTGCAAGTTCTGCATGAAAAAAATGAAAAAAAAATCAGTGTGAGCAGCCGGGTATGAGATGAATAAATTAGATCCTGTGCAGGCCTGTAGCTCACTGCCTACCTGTGCTGAGAAGCAGAAGGACTTTCATTGAGAGGAACTCGTCGTACGTTAGCTGCAGCCGTACAAACTCCTGGCTCACCTGCCTCATGCCCAGACACAGATCGTACATGGCTGACTGCTGCATGCGGTCCCTGAAGAAGGGAAAGAGAGATGGAGGAGGAAGGGAAACATGACAAAAAAAAAACATTTTAAGCTTCACAAAAAGTAGTATTTCATTCAGAACTCCTGTTATAGACCGTATTAGTTATAATCCATCCTCAGTACACTATCAATTTTTTTTTTTTTTTTTTTTTGTCAAAACTAACTCACTCATTGGCTTCCTCACACCATTCCTATTACACAAGTTCAGCCTAGTGAAACAATATTTCCAAACAGTGCAGAGGAGGATCCTGCTAGTCTGTGCTAAAAGCAGACTACCAAATCCCCCCAAATCATTGCAGAGCGCTACGCACAGTATCACGGCACAAGTGCGCCACTTTTTTAACACTGTGGCAGACTAAAGACCCCATATCTAACCCTAGTCACCATACAAACCCTTTTAAGAAGGATTTGCAATTTCCAACATACTTATGTTGACAGAAATGACACATACATGAACATATGTTAACTATACAGAGATGCCCATGTTAACTAAACAGGTTTATGTGAATCGATGTGTCAAAAATACATCATTAAGTGCACACAACGATCGCACATGCTTAACACTTCCCCACTCCCCCTGTTTTTTGCAAACATTTTATCGGCAAAATAATCTTGGTTATGTCGCAGAGTTAGCAAAAACAGGAAAGAAACATTAGGGATATATCGTATGAGCCAATCAGAAATTTGCTCTGCAGATGCCACAGATTCAAGTGAATCTCTGGTTTTAGATGCCTCTTCTCTCTGCTATAAATCACCATCACCTCCAGACTACAGTAATTAAATGCAAGTGGCGTGGCTTGACTTGAAAGAGGTTGGAGTTTTACCCACAAGACAGTGAGACTGCATCGTTACATAGGCAGCGGGGCTGGAAACTTCACTCTGATAACAGCTAGACTAAACATTTTGTAGAGGCGGCCAGAAGCAGCCAGTTCTACACAAGTGCATATTGTTCACATTAAAGCAGAAGACAACAGAAAGCTTTACAGTGATTATTGTACAGCTGTGTCTGGTGGCCCAACTAAATAACTGATAAACTATGACAACTTCTGAGCAGACCTGTTTCCCGGCTGAGTAGCACTCTGTATGTCTGCAGTTGCGCAAAGTCCAGCATAACATCATTTACTACAACTTCGGGCTGGAATTTCTAAAGTCTCCACACGTTTTCTCTCTCCCTCTCTCCTTCTCTCGTATTCTCTTCCTGAAATCAATTTTGCTGAATCACTGCCCAAAATGAGTTGCTGGTTTTGGAAGGAAAAAAAAAAAAAAAAACCCAGCAGCAGTCTCTCTCCTTCCCCCCTTCTCCCTCTCTCCCTCTCATCTCTTTATATCTTTCTGTCTCGCTCTCACTCTGGTTTTCTTTCTGTCTTTCTCTCGGTCTTGAACTCTCTCTCTTTCTCTGTTTCTATGGTAAAAGAATCGGGAAGGAGCACAGGACTGAGGGAAGTAAAGTCCACATTCACCTTTGGCTGTAGGAAGCCCACAAAATGTATTTGGTCAGGAAAGCAGGTCCAAACAAATCAAAAAAAGTCAAACGGAAATCACAATCAATCATTCCTTTTTACAATCAAATATCATGTCAAAATATCAAAAAATGTATTGTTAATATTTTTTAATAGTGAAATGGAAAAAGGTCTTCAGAGATAAATCAGCAATGCTCTTTTAGCCTCAAGCCTTTGGGTGGATGGGCCAATGTATGTTTCTGATGGATAGCTGAGCTGAAAGGGGAACAATGACACAAGGTAAATCATCTTGCACTGGTAACTGCAGTTAGAAGCCAAGGACAGGCAGTGTTATGGACAAATAAAGACCCGACCACAAGGCATCTGAACCGACTGACATTGACATTTTCTGGTAAAATTTAGGTGCCACACCTGACTTGGTGATTAGCGATCTAGCCTGCAAACTCTGGTGATAGAGTAGTTGCATACTGCTCTCTGTCACTGTAACTGTCTTAAGTTTAAAATAGAGGAATCAAATGAAAAGATTTGATTGGGTATATGAAACATTGGCTCTCTCCGTGGACAGAAAACCATCAGCGCTCCGACTGCTGCAGGCAAAGACAGGCGGTGCTGTCTTGTCACCAAAAATTTTAGAAAAGTTTTATATAGATTAAATTTTCTGTATCTTTTCTGTGGACAGTAAATCTTACTGTCATTGTTTTAGGAGTACTGCTTATACAGTATATGTTGCATTTCATTTCTACCTTTACACATAGCAGATCAATCCTGCCTATACAACATGTAGATTAACTGAATCATGAGTGAGTGCCCAGAATTTTCAGGGATATGACTGTTTATCTGTTGCAAGCATTTACCATACATTACAGACTAAATGGCACAGATTATGCATGCAGATTACACTGTGTCTTTAATGTATAATGCACATTTGTCTTTGCAGTATTTACTCTCAGTCAGTGACAGATTTCGCTCTAATAGCTGAGTGAGTGGACAGTCTACTCAATAAATGCCTTAATGCTCTGGGTCAATAAGCACTAAGTAGCTATGTAAACAAGTGTACACTGTCCACTCCCCTAAAGACCGAATGGACTCAGCAAAGTTATGGACTAATTTTGTCCCCATTTTTGGCTAAATTATCAACAGATAGACTAGCGTACGCTAACAACAAGCAACACACAACACACCTTCGCCCAAAAAGACACATCAGGGATGGCAGTCACATCCAGCTTAGCCTGACAGAGCAGCCAGCATTGTGACCAGCATCCAGGTCACCAATATCTCCAGCCAGTCTACATCTCCTCTGCTCTGTCAAGCTGAACACCAGGCCCATCAGTCAATGAGACAGGCCTAGTGTACAAAAACCACATCATATACAACAATTGCAGAATACTGTACAGTAAAAATTTCCTTCAAAAGATTCATTTATTCTATAAACGCAAGTGCAATTTCAATTTTTTTCCCTGTGTCGGAACTTATTTCAAACTGGACTTGCCAAAACCCATTAGGTCTCTATCACAGAATTAGATTTTCTCCATGAACTGTTAGTCATCTTACAGAGAGAAAAACATAATTCTCAATAGACTTTTATCTATGTTGCACTAAATAGATTAGAGGATCACAGGACCTCTGGTGTGGCAAACTAATGCTTTACCAGCTGTACAAAGCTAACAGTGCTACAACACACACACACACACACACACAATAGCATTTGTGTTGTTTATTTATTTATTATTATTATTATTATTATTTTATTTGGGACAAACTGACCCACTGACATTGACTTACACAATCTATTAGTTGGAGCTTTTAAACCTGCCCCTGCATGAACCTTTGATTAATTCTATAACATTCAATTTATCACCAGTCATTCACTGCAGCTCCAACGCGAACATGCCCTCATACACTTCCTCTCCACTTGCTCTCCTGTTCAAACGTATTAACACAGATTAAGTGGGACATTGACTGCCCCTGCTAGGCTTTCATTGTCTGTGCCTGACGCAATTAAAGAAGCAACATAAAGTATAAAAGTATTTCCTGGTGAAGTGCCAGAAATCAGGTGCAAGATTACGACCTTGTTTTAAGTGCACATGCAGTGTCATTACCATAAAAACTCAGTCTGGCCCTTTGAGTAGTTTTCAGGCATGTTAATGGAACGCTTACAATAGTGCAGTAGGAAAATACACTCCTTACTCTCCAAAGTTCACTAGCAAAATTGATGTTTACGCATAAATTTGCATCTGATGAGCAGCTGAAAATAGCAGAAGCTACTAAACAGTAACAGTCAAAGTCTGACTGTTTCACAAATTACTGTAACAACTATTTATCTACAATGAAAAGAAAAAGGATTTGTTCTCACATCTGTAAGAGACATGTTTGTGAGTTGGAGATCCCACAGGGCATCGGACAACATCAAATGTATTTCATAATTGCCTAAAATATGCATCTGCTGAAATTTTGGTGCTTCAAACAACAAAAATGGGTGAAATGGTAGTTGGGTGATCTTTTCTCTTCCTTACATTTTCAAGATAAAATTGTATAAATAATGTATATCAAAAAATTACTTAATATGAGGGCCATTGCTAAATGTCAGGGAAAGTACGCATTAATGTCATCAGAACTACGTGTGCAGTATTCTGCAGATATGGAAGTGTATGCCTACTCGTTAAAGATGAGGTCAGGGGCAAAGTAGAGCATCTGTCCATTGGTGTGTTTGTAGGAGCGCCAGCTGAGGCAAAAGGAGGACAAACACATCCATGAGTACTGGATCAGGGTGATTTGGTCCTCAATGGGCAGGCCCCGGAAACCTAACACACACAAAAACACACACACACACACACACACATAACAGGCAGAGATTAAGCTTATGAGAAGAAAGCACTGTGTTTAAATGGACCTGAAATTACTTGGGCGTTGATTTAATGCATTTGGACATAAGCACCAACTTAGGAGGCGTTTATTTAGCTGGGCATGTGCATGTGTGTGTACCTGTGTCTGCACACAACCTACTGCGTATCTTTGCTACAGTGTCCTTTTTTGTGCCAATATTTGTTTAGACATGATAACCACTGAGAAATATTCATCCATTCTTCTTTTATGTAAATCCCACAAGGCCCCCAGTTATTTGCGTGTTGTCTGTGGAGCACCAGAAATAGAATGGAATAGGAAATTTGCCAAACTCTCAATCAAACTCTGGCAAGAAACTCCACATGCAAAACATAGGCCAACTGAGGACACACAAGTGACTTATCAAGGCGTAGGGACTATTTCAGTGTATATGCATGTCAATCTGCCAAAAACAATCGTTTAAAACAGTTAAATTTGTAAAAAAGGTATTTCAAATGCCTGGCTTAACACTGTTTGGTCAGTTAATATTAACTTTTGAGTCTTCTGTAAACTATAAGAGTCGATGTCTGTATATTTTTTATTTTTCTGGTAACTTTAAAGGTAAGTAGACATCAGAAAAGTATGTGCTAATAACATAACTTTCATGGACTTAGATGAGTCACAGACTTTCCTTGAACATGTTGTTGGTATTGACAATATTGTTCAATGGTGCCCTGTGTGTTAGCCCTGCCGGGTCCAGATGTGAGCTGAATGCCGGCGGTGGCATATCTGAAAGTCGAAGGCACTCATTTTGACCCTTCTGTCTGGCTCCCTTTCTATTTATATGTCCGGATATGGCAAGCAGATACTGTGGAGGTATCAAATATTTGCAATACAGCAAATTAAACAGCCTCAAAGAGCTACCTGTGAGGCATCTTTCAATATGTCTCCCACTAACTGGCATTTTAGGGGAACTTGTTTACCCCTTTTCAAACATTTTTTTACTTCCCCTGCTGTGGCTTATAGGTAGAAATGAATGAGATAGACTTTAGATCTTCTGTTTAACATAACATCTGACAGCAGTGATGTAAATGAGTTCTATTTGGAAATCTTAATCTTGATTCTATTTAATGGTAAAACAGGATTCATTGCTAATCTTGTTGAAGCTTTGCAGAATAATTTCCTGACCTAATATTTAAAAATTAAAATTGTTTGCTGGGAGCACGCACAAAACCGGCATTCTCAAAATAGAAAGATAAAAAATGAAGATGGCATGTTTTATTTATTAAAAAACAGTCAATAATAACAGTATAGACACCCCCTTAATTATCAGCCTCTTTATTGACTTTTAAAAGCAACAGGAAAAAATAATTAAATCAGTAGTACAACCTACAATACTGCAAATATATTTATATTCAAACCTTCAAAATAAGTGTTTCACACACGTTACTTTCTTTACACATATCTGTGAGGGTGCTGGTTCAACTGTTTTTTCAAATCTGCCTTAAACACACTTCTAAAGAGCATATAAGCCTCAGCCCATTGCTCTAGTGGTCACTAACCTGGAAGTACTTTGGCCCACTTCACCATGCGCACCATCTGCTTTCCGGCCAGGCGGTTGAGACTGGACAGCAGGTGGTCAGTGGTGTCAGGATGCGTGTTGTCATAGCCGGAATACACCTCTTCAGGCTCAATCAGCTCCAACACGCTGCAGATAGAGGGCGGCAGAAAAGGTGTGACCACCCCAGGCCCATGGGGCACCAGGGCACTGGCGGCGCTGGCATTCAGCTCCTTCTCGGACGACAGGTAACCGCCTCCAACGCCACCTGTGGCAGTTTGGCTGTCCTTAGAGGCCTGCAGGTCCTCGCTGACTCCCTTCAGCTTTCCCAACTTTTTGGACTTCCGCGCTGTGGGTAAAACGACAGGCCTGATCAACACACTGGTGATGGTGGCATTTCTTACAGTCTTAATTTGAGATTATAATTGCAATGTGGCAGATACTCTAGAGGTGTAATTTAAAAAAAACAAACAAATATGGACATACATTTATAATAAGTAGTGTCTAGGAGCCAAAAATCATCTCTGTTGTATGTGTAAACAATGTCTACTGTTATGTTTAATTTTAAACCAGGTGTGACGGATGTCATTTCTCATTTCTCACTTCAGTGCTAGACGACGCGCTGATCAAATTTCCACTGTATAATTTTTGAGGAAATCTGTTATCTCTGAATCTGAAAGAAGATACAGCTTTTGGTAAGTTGTAACTGTAAATGTTTGGATGCGGATCAGTAACTGTAATGTGTCCATCTTGTCCAGTAAAACCAGGAGCGGATAACAGTACAATAATCACGTTTAATTTCCTGCGTGTTGTTTAGCCATAAACAGATGGAGTGTCATCTTTGACGGATGATAAACAAGCAAATAACAAATAAATAAATACATTCAGTTGGCAGTTTATTAGGTGCACCTAGGCAAAACTAATGCAGTCTACTACAGAAGTCCTGCAATAAATCCTACCTTCATAGAGGTTATGTTCATCTTTATTGAAATTGTTTTAGAGACGTGTTGGATGATTAATTTTAGAGGATGTAGTTTGTGGTGCTGTTGAACAGTGCTGCATTGTAAAGAGAGGTGTTTCTGTTATTTAGCCTACCCTCATTGATATAAATGGGATGGACAAAATAACAGAAACACCTGTCCGTATAACACAATACAATTCAACAGCACCACAAACTGCGGCCTCCAAAATGACCATAAAGATGAATCAACACCTCTCCGGAACAGTTTAAATAAAAAACTGAACATTGTGTGCTTCATTGAGGGAGGATTTATTGCAGGACTGCTGTATTAGACTGCACCAGGTTTACCTAGGTGTCCCTAATAAACTGCCAACCGAGCGTGTCCGTTAATAAACATTCGTACAATTCATGGAGTTGAGCCAATCAGCTGCTTCAGGCAATCCACTCAGGTGTGCTGCTGCACTCACAAGACAGATGTTGGCATTATAACTTGAAATGTAACACGCCCTCCGCAATAAAGCGGTCTTTTCAAGCTATGTGCTCTGGCCAGTATAAGGCTGTGCCAGCGCCGCTGCTGCTACACAGGGCTTCATTAAAATAATAATAATAAAACAACAAAAACAAACAAACAAACAAACACTGCTGCATTGCTACTATCGATGTAACATTTCATTTCATTAACAAGCTCGCCTGCTCATGCGGCTTTGGAAAGCTTGTTGGAAATGTTTGTGTTTGCCAATGTTAGCTGCTGCTGCTGCTAATTCTGCTGCTGCCGGCACTCCTCAAACCCTGAACCGAAGTCTGTTTTTACCCACAGTTCATCCACGAACTCTACGTGAAGACAGAAGCCGGAGTTTTCCTGTGCCGCCGCCTGGTTTCCTGGGACGGCGGCGTCTCCTCCAAAGGATTTTTTTTTTTTTTTTGAATGACTCCTCCACTCCACCGAAGTTAAGTTGCTATTAACGCTAATGCTGCCGCCGCTAGCACAAAGTGCCAAAGCCAAGTCAGAACGATATGCGGCTGTTGTTACAGGTTGCGGGCTGGTTTGTCAGTTGTGTTTCAACTTTGTTTTCAACTTTTGCAAAGGCTGTGTCACCGGTCACGGCGTCCCTCCGGTTGCTGTGATTTGCACTGGCATTATCTAACCAACTGTGACTCGTGTAGCTAGCTAGTGGCTGAATGAGCCCATTTCTCTTCTGGTTTTGGTTGGAATGGATACTAATCTATCGATTTAAACAATGGTAATATTGACGTTTTTGTACTGAGCGAGGCGCTGGATTGGTTTGGCTGACTTTACCCTGGTGTGTAGTAGACGATACTGGTATACATTGGCAGTAGAAATATAAACACTGCTTGTCCTAGACCCTGCTAATTCATGAAATTATTTTCCCTTAATATTGGCTGCAAGGCTGACTTGGGGTTGGTAGTCACGGTCACACTTATTCCACATGCTTCATACTTGGCTAGCATTGCAAAAATAATTTTTCCTGTATATAGTTGGGTGCCTTCATATCGTTATTATATATAAACATCTGAGCTCCCATTCAGTGGTTTACCTTGCCACTATTCAAACATACAGGCACACTCATTGGCAACCTTAAGCTTTTATTCGTGACCCATGGTCATCTGCTGCTTTTCGAGGCTACATGACATTTCACTAGACTGAGATGTGTTTACTCCAAGTCATGTTTTTGTGGTTTTTAATATGCTTAAGTTTGTTATAATTATCAGCTGATAAGCATAGGATTGATTGGGTCTAGATTTATCCATTTAATCTCAGTAGATGGCGATTTCACCTCCAGTGGTTGTAGGTGCATTGTCCGGGGGAAGCATACTGTATGTTGGCAGAGGCCCAGTTCACACTAGAAAGATTCAAACAGCTGATGTCAGGCTATGTATCTAGTGGGGTTTTATGAAGTTTTTTAGCATCACTCCCCAGTCTCCTCTGTGCTTGGTGCATGTTTGGAGGGAGTAACGATCCGTGTGCAGGCCTTGCTCTTTTCATCAATCCTGTTTTTGTAATAGCTCTGTACCTACTTGTGATGTGTGTACTTATGCTCCTTGTATTGGGGGGAGTGACTGTATATGGAAAACACAAACTATGTACAGAGTTGGTGTGTATTCACATGATAAACGTGACAGAAGAAGAAAGGGCGGCCTGTTTAAGATGGCTTTGTTATACCCATTCTTATGCTCTGCTGTGTTGCCGCTTCCCATCTTCTTTAACCTCTGCTATACTGCTCCAAACACCGCTTTCACACTGCTGCTGCTCATACAGCATTTCAGAATTACCACCTACACCACAGTATGCACCATATAGGCTCTTGTTCCTTTGTGAGGGAGCCTAGAACTGGCACTCCCCAGTCTTGTCTGTGCATGAACATTGTGTGTTTTTGCAGAGGGTGATGATGTGAAAGCAGAAAAAATGTACTTTGTCAATACCCTGTTCACTCAATAAGGCATCCATTTAATATTTTAACAATAACAATATTGTCTTGTTGTCTGAAATATATACAAGCAAGTTGAACTGGCCTTAAAAAGTAAGAATCCACACATTCACAGCGCAGAAAATATATCTTAAAGTTCTTTTCTGGAATTGATTTTTCCCGATCAGAGCTCATTTATTTATTTTACATAGTGCTATCAGTGGTTTGGACTGGTTCCAGGATAAAGTTTTCCCCCATGTGTTAGATGTAACATTTAAAGGCACAGACATTGAAGCAAATGCAAGGGAAAGAGAATCCTACCTCTTAGTCTCACCAGTTCATTTTGAGTGCCCATACTCTTAGTGTATTTCAACTGATTGTTGACAATAACAAAACAATGTGACTGCTGTTCTAGGAATCCCTCCAAATAAAAGCACATTTTATATTGCAATGATAATAGCAATCCTCTCATGTTTGGGTCTTTGTCATATATCCTCCTTTTTCTCTGTGCATAATAAAAAAGTGTTTAATTATTTCTCCTGTTACTAAAACCATATTCCAGCAGCCATTTACAAAACCATCGCAAGGTTCATGAAGGACTGTAGCCGTAGAGAGCTTGAGCTAGGTTGGGAGGGGTTGCTGTTTTGGGCCTGTAAAGCCCATTTAGATCTTTTATGTGATATTGGGCTATAAATAAACTTGATTTGACATGACAGCCGGCAGTTCTAGCGCATTTCCAAGGGACAGTTTTCATAAACCGTTACAGTACTTTAGATAAGGTCAGAAAACCTGTCCAAAGTGCTGAAATACCACTGGGCTTTTACAGTATTCAATAGTCATTTATTCTGCATATCTGAATAGATAAAATCACTAAAATGTTAAATGACAGAAAAACGGTGCAAGCCTTGTATAGTATAGTCTTTAAAATATAGCACCATTAATATTTATGTCTGATTGAGTGGCTTTCCACAGGCATTCATTGATTACTCTTCCCACTGCAATAAGTTACATTCAATTCCAATTTATGAAGATTTCAATTTGGATTAATTTAGAGGACCCCTAAAACTCAGAAATAGCGGCTGTTACATGTGGGGTTTTTTTTTCCCTCCATTTGGCCACCTTGTATTTGCACACATAAGTACACAGCATTACTCTACTGTTATGTCCACTATCCTACGAGTAGAATTTTTCAATGCATTTAGATTCATGTTTAAATTTACTTTCCTTTGAGAGCATAAAATTGACAAAAAGTTGTAATTTCAATCCCTCTAATGCATTGAAAACCTATCATGTGTGCTCAGCCTTGCGTATGCCACTGCGACCCTGAACTGTAATAAGCCAGTGGCAATAAAGGAATTTGTTTTTTTTAAAATCACATTTCGCTTCTGAATCAACCACATCCTGCTCAACTACAGTGTCATCTTTCCTCATAATACAATACTGTAACATGTCTGTAGGCTTTGTCAGCTGACATCATAAAGAGTACTGTAGATCTACACCTACTGTAGAGGCATTATGCATATTATGCTCAGATATACTATATGCACACACATGCACACAAACATCCTATGACTCAGCATCCCCGGGCCTCCTATGACTACAGCCAGACCTACTTTTTCATATCTATCATTTCTTATAAGCAGAGCGAGGCTGACTCAAATGTCACATCTGAGACACGTGACAGGGCAAATCTGTAATGAGGGTGTGACTCCTCACCTCCGAGGTTCATCCCGGCCTGCAGACACTTCCGTACGCGACATGCCGGACAGTTTTTCCTTCGGATCTTGTCAATGATACAGTCATTTCTCCCGGCACACAGGTAGTTGTGCTGACCTACAGAAAGACAAGATACAATGTCATTTCAATGCTGAACCGTACATACAGCTTGACATAGAACAGCAGTGATATTTTCAAAGTGATGTGCATCAAAGAGATAAAAAAAGAAGAGGGAAGAGGTTGATTTAGGCCGCTTACTTATGCAATGAGAATAATAGCTCTGAGAATATTGCAGAAAGTACACATTTGATTACATGAAAGGCAGTAAATGTTTGAAGCTACCGTTGAATCTCTGTTGTAATATAGGTCAACTCTGAGACCCGTGAAATGTCTGGCAAAATCAGAAATCTACATTTCATGCTTATCACTGTGAAAATGATTGAAATTGTGATTATTCTGTTCTCACATTCTACAACGCATGACTAATGGTGTATTATACACTATATGGCATGAGGGCATTAGAATTCGCTGGAACCAGGACACTGGCTGCAGTTAGACCATTCCTGACAGTGATGCTAACATGGCGAGAATCCCTCCTGCCTCCTGCCTAGCTCTTAGCTAAACCCAATGATCTCCCATTTCAGAGCGCTTCCTTCCGCTCCACTAGCTCTTCACTGTACAGCTCCTCTCCTCCTCCACTCCTCTCCTTCTCTACGCCTGCATCTCCATCCCTCCGTTTTCCCTTTTTCCACACGTCCGCCAGCCTCAGAGCGCCATACGCCCACACACAGACAGGCTCATGCTCGTGCACTCATACAGTCATTCACTCTCTTGCTCTCATATATACACACAGGCTTGCACACACACGCGCACACACACACACACACAGCCAAAGCTGCTCCACTTGACATTTTAAAAAAAAAAAAGACAAAAAAAAAACTGCAAGTGTTGTATCTGCTTTCGTTAACAAATACACAAGGGATACCCACATATGAAAATCAAGACACAACCCAAATAGAGTGGTATGGTGTGGTATAGTGACCTCAGTGACCCTGGTTTATGGATTAGCTCTATTAGAGTTGATGTTAAAATTGTGTGTATGTGTCAGACGGTGTATATGTTTGGATGCATGCACATGTTTGCATGTCAGTGCATATCAATCTGTGTTTTCCTACATTTTTGTCCTGTACAATTCGTTTCTTTAGGAGTATCCCAGATTCCTGGCATAGACTTTGAACTTTGGACATACACTTCTTGTTGTTTCAAGAAAGCTTGTGCGTCGCGTTTGCTCAAACATGTACATACTGTGCATTGGCTTTGTTGCATCTACAGTACAGTATTTGTGTTTTTATAGGACTGAGCAGAAGTTATTTTCTGAGCTAGCAGGAGTAGTGCGCAGTGTGTCTGTATGGCTGCTGCCAAAAGCCAAGGAACCAAGCTGCAGGAGGAGAGGCAGCAGCTGTAGCCCCACCACTATTTCTGGCTAAATCACATGACCGTTACATAAGCCCATTTTTCTTGCTCTAAAAAACAGTAAACTGCGACACAGGAAACACAACGCAGCCATCCCCTTCCCCGCCCCCCTTGTGCACACACACACACACACACACACACACACACACACACACACACACACACACACACACACACACACACACTTTCACTTGGATATGCCGGACCAAATGGCAATTCTAAAAAGTCTGGAGCTTTCCTATCAACTGTTTTGCTCATTCCCATGAATCTTGTTAATAATTGTTAGAGTGAAATACACTTTAAGAGACAGTAGAAGTCAGTGCTGTGTATGCATGCAACTGTGTGTGTATCTGAAAGGGAGAGAAGTTATTTATTTATGCACTGTGTGTGCATGCACTTACATGCACTCACACAGCATGTTTACCTCTGAATACGTGCATTTGCTTATCAACTCAGCACGTGGCGGGCTTACTGATAACTTTTACTTTTTCAGTATTACCTTGGAAAATGTCTCATACATTTGAACAAAAAAAAAAATTCTTTCATTACTAATGAATCATTTATTAACTCATTTTGACTCATAATTCCATGTGCTTCTTATAAAAAAATATATCATTCCTCTTTTTACTCTGAGATATTTTCATATAATACTGCATGAAAAAGATAAAGATTCCTCAGATTGTATTAAATTGTATGTATTGTACTGTGTTAAATTTGACACCATTCCACAAACTCATTGATGGTACAATGCACACTCTGTCACCATTCTCCTTTGCATGGCAACCCTCAGAACGCTTTAATGGAGTTCACTCACGTCTACATTTAGCTAATGATCTTACAATCTGGCAGCATCCCGCTGAGTAGTCTATGTTGGCTGTCAGCTCCAGCATACATCAGTTATGAGGAAAGTCTTGTGAGAGGGAAATACTCTTTCCTGTGGGGACCCCACTTTAACAAGAGCAGTCTGCCCTGAAGTCCTCCTGCCACCGGCACGGATACAGTACACCTGCTTTCCAAACAAAACACAGACAGACGTTAGGTCTTTTCTAAAATACAGCCTTTAACCTGACATATTTAAATTCCAATAGACAGTGCTCAGACCCCTGATGGTGAAAAAAGCCTCTCAGATACAGTAGCTGACCCACATCAGTAATACTTCAGTGACTCTCTGAATCGCATCTGGCAGAGGAAGCAATTTCTTTGTTGCAAGCCGGTACTGCAGACGCAAGATGGAATATAACTATAGAATGTGCTGAAATCTGTGTCAGTCTCACGGATTAATGCCATTTAATTATGTACTCGCAAAGCATTTGGTCAATTTTGTGATCGTCATTCATCGGTATATTTATGCAACCTAAATTACATAGCCAAAATACCAAACAACCAAAAGACAGGCCTCTCAGAGATGTAATTGTTGTTACCACTGGTCCAGCAATATGCAAATCACTGCCTTGCAATAGCTCTGCTACTCCAGCTCTTTGGACAACTCACAAACAGCTGTGTTGGATGGGGCTCTACACAATTAAGTTTCCCTGTCTGGATCATTATAAAGAAAGGCTGCAGAAGTTAAAATAGGATGTAAGTAGAAGCTGTTATTTTGTTTACTAATGTCTCCACTACTATAATAATGTGCTATGAATCTCAAACAGTTGTCCTGTGCACTTGCTTTTCACAAAGCTATTCCCCATCTGCTTTCTTTGTACTATACATAATGCATTTAGTCCTTAGGTAGGCCTCAATATGGTATTTGCAAGTGTCCCGTGTACAAAAGCAGCCAGTCATGACAATGTTTATGACAGAGGCAAATAGAATCTATCTTACAGTGGTCTCATCTACAATTCATTGTAACTTTATTCCCAGCAGTAGCACAACACCAAATTGTTTTCCAAGGCATTCAAATATAAATGTATACACATTTGAAAAAACGCACGTTTGATCTTACAACTAGAGGTCAGAAACCCATTTGACTTGTACAATGACTGTTACAAGAAAAATATGCCCACCTCTCCGTACCTCCTTTCTCGTCAAAGCTGTTTTGAAAACAATTTTACGTGTATTAAAACATCACTTGAATGCCTATCTAAAAAGGTCACTAAACTCACATTTTGAAGGAAAACAATGTGGAGTAATTCCACTTATTTCTGCTGGCACAGTATGGACTAACTAACTTTGGTTTCTTATCTGCTACCACTTTATACAATATTTTTTCGTGTACAGAGCAAGTGCATCTGATATGCACATTTACAGCATACTGGTATTAAAATGTAATGCCACAACACTCCCCTATTACTGTATCTGTAACAAACCAATCATCGGTGAAGACACCGATTAAAGCCCATCAGATTGGCACTGCTTATTTGGTTGAACACAAAAGGTGTAACCCACTGTCTGCACTGGATCCTTTTTGCATTGATGTCAAAGAACAAAGGTATCACCAGGGAGAAGGAAGAGATAGAGGTCAGATTATATCCAAGGGAGAGCTGTCAGGCCTGCAGGTCAGCCTGGGCCAGGGGAACTGAGGGCATGGAGGAAGTAGTGTGTGCATATGAGTTATATCATCATGCACGTGCACCAAACATACAGTGTACCTGTTACTGTAATAGGAGGCTTCATAGTCAGGCAAAATGCAGTCTATATATACATGTACTATATATTGTAGTGCTGAAATGATTAGACAATTAACTGATTAGTCATTTGACAAAGAAAAGGATCAACAGCAACTTAAACTGCTGGCTCTAGCTTCTCACATGTGATGATTGGCTGCATTTTCTTAGCTTCTATATTCTATTATTTTACAGGCTGAACAATAAATTGAAATAACAATTGGCAGATTTTACTATATAAAAATAATCATTAGTTGCAGTCGTGATATATCATATGCTCTTGTGTTTATTTTTAAAGTAGTAGGGATACAAATTGCACACACATACTGTAACAGTAAATGTATCTGGGTTGCGTTAGGGGGAGACCCTTCCACAGGTTGCATTCTCCAACCGAAATGCCTGTTAGCAATGTGGGTCACACACATACTTACAGTAAGCTTTGAAGATTTAATTTCTAAACAATACCGTACACCTGAATTCATTTAACCACTTATAAGGAAGTGTGCGCCCATGCATGTACAAATAGTAAGCTTGTACCCGTGATTGTGTTTGTGATTCTGTCAAAGAACGTCTGATGTGGGACACGTGTTGAGGAGCTGGGCTCAGGACAACACTGCCAAATGGCTCCTCTCCAGGCGTTGTTACATGAGCCTCTCACACACCACCTGAAGCTTTCAGTCCGGCACCGGAGGCCGGCTCTATTCCTCCGACCTGATCTGAGAAAGATGTGACTGGATGCCAGAGTTGCCAGTCAAAGCAGTTTGAGATGTGTCCTCAGATGACCTCTCCCACAGAGGCGGTACCGGAGAACAGGTTTTTAGATTGACATGAGCGTCACGGAAACCATGAACCAGTCACATTGCGGATCGCAGTGAAGCCATAACAAGGTTGATTAATGTCTTTGTAAACTTCTCAGTTCAATAAGGGACCAGGAAAAACAGATAGTGAGCTAAAAGCAGTGCCTAGTATTATTACGAAAAGCAGACATGCCAAGCCACTGATGACATGTGAATAATAAGCTGGCGTTCAACTCTTCAAATGCGCTCCACATGGAGCCGTTTATTGAGTGCAGCTGTCTTGTATCAACAAACTAGTCTTTAGTGGAGTGGATTCAGGAGAGAAGCACATATGAATGCATTCAGCTATTTCCACATTTCATTAGCGATGATAACACATATTTATGAACTGTTGTTTGTCAGAAGGCATGTTTCTGCAGCGCAGGACAAACATTTATACTAATGAATTCATTTAAATAGAAACCATAAATTGGCCGCATATTTGCAAATGACAGTTGAGTCAACAGTAGCAATACAAGTGCAAAACTTTGGGCTTCATAAAAGTTCTTGCCCCTCTTCTATGTTGACATACATGGACATCTACAATAAGAGCGGCCATACTGTGTAAGATAAACTGCCTGACTTGTAGCAAAGAGGAGAGCAGGGGAATGAATGTTTCCCTTTATGATAAAAAGTGTGTGTGCATATGTATTGTGTTGTGAATGTTTAAAGAATGAATTGAGGGCAATTTGAAAAGCTCACAGCTAAGAGTATACTCAGTACTTAAGTTGATATTTCTATGTATTTCCTGGGAGCATGGTTATAAACTTTATTGTGTACAGTTGGTCATGCCTTCTGCTAGGTACAGTCGAGACCGGAAGTATTTGGACAGTTAAAGAGTTTTTGTTCTTCAGACTCTATACTTCATCACATTCAATTTGAATTAAAATAATGGATACTACATTAAAGTGCAAAGTCTCAGTTGTAATTCGATTGGGTTTACATCAATATAGAAACAACTGTGTGGGAGACATAGCCCTTTAACCACACAGTGCCCAAAGTTTAGGTGTTCAAAAGTAATTGGACAGACAGACATGAAGTCAAACAAAATCATCATATTTAATATTTTGTGGAAAATCCTTTGCAGTCAATGACTGCCTGAAGTCTTGGGCCCACAGACATAAGCAGACACTTTGTATCGTCCCTGGTAATGCTCTCCCAGAGCTTCACTTCAGCTTCCTTCATCTCTTGCTTGTTGTGGGGTCTCTCTGTCTTTAGTCTGGTCTTCACCAAGTGGGCTGCTGCTCAGTCGGACTGAGATCAGGTGGGCCAGTCTGCTGGGCCAGTCGAGGAAATTCCCCCTCTTCACCCCGAAAAGCTCTTTGATTGCTTTGACCATATGTTAAGAATCGCTGTCCTGCTGAATGATTAAATGTTGTCCCATGAGTTCTGATGCCTTTGGCTGAATATGAGTACAAAGAATGGTCCTGTATACCTCTGCATTCATCCTGTTGCTCCCATCAGCAATGAAATCATCATTAATGTCAGCGTACCAGTTCAATAGGCAGCCGTACATACCCGAGCCATAACAGAACCACCGCCATGTTTGACAGATGAGGTGGTGGCTTTGGGTCATGAGCTGTTCTTTTTTTCTCCACAATACCCTGTATCGATAAGATAGAGGTTGATTTTTGTTTCATTAGTCTATAGAACTTTGTCCCAGAACTCCACTGGTTTCCTTTTTATGTGTCTTCGCAAACTGCAGCCTGGCCTTTCTGTTTTTGAGGTTTACCCAGGGTTTTCATCTTGTGGTGAATCCTCTGCGGTTATGGTCATGAAGTCTTCTCTTGATCATTGACAATGAAACATGTACGCCTACAACCTGGAGAGCATTCTTGACTTGCTGTGCAGTCATAAAGGGTTTATTTTTCACCATGCAAAAGATTTTCAGCTCATCCACAAGATTTGTGCTCCTCGGTCTACCTGCTTGTTTGCCATTTTCTAGTTTTCCTGTACACAACTGCTTTTTTAGAACTGTTGATTTTGGCAAACCAAGTACCTTTGATATCTATCTGATAGGTTTTTGCCATCATTTTGGGTTTTTTTTGAGTCTCATTATTATCTTCTTCACTTGCATGATCACCTCTTCAGTCCTCATATTGACAGACAACTCCACCTCTATCTAAATGGCAACTCTCGTTCAACTTTGAGCCACGTGTAAGCTTAGTTTGGCTCATAAACTAACATTGAAACAGCACACAGCTGCCTAAGAAACACTTACTAGCCAAGTGAACAATTAGTTATGAACCCCTAAACCTTGGCCATTGTTTCAAAAGGGCTATATCTCCAAAAGAGGTCTTTCTATATTGATGTAAACATACTCAAATTAAAGCTGAGACTTGGCACTTTAATGTAGCATTCATTATTTTATTTCAAGCTGAATGTGCTGAAGCTCAGAGCCTACGGAGCAAAAAATGTGTACTTCCCATCTTGACTGTATGACAAAAATTAAGTGGAATGAATATTCGTCCTCTTGAGGAGGACTGTAAGTTAACAGATTTGGAAAGTAAAAGACTCGTGTGGCCCATAGATATTCCAAGATGGTCTAAATGTAAACCTAAATTGTAGACTTCAAAGAATAACTGTGCCAAGCCTCGGTGATGTAAAATAAAGCTACCCAAGAATGACTTGTCTGACTTGGATAAGGGGGAAACCAGACCCTCCACAGTCGTAGGATTTCATCTGATTTGTTGATGACTCCAAAATGCTAACTAGCTCTGTAGTAAAGGGCTGTGAGCCAGTTAGTCGTCTAATGAGCTACAGCCGACCGAAAAGTTGTGTCCCCTGAGGCAGGCGATGCCAAAAGAAATTAAGCATGGGCTGGATTATTCCCCGTTTACAGATGCCCACTCTCTGCAGTCTTCTTTTATATCTCACATACTGAGTCCAAGTTTTTAACTTTGAGAGAAAAGAGGAGGAGAAGGAGGAGGAAATACTGGTAAAAGGGAGGAGTAATACGTCTCCTCACGTCCTAACTTACACCTCTGTGGCGCTCACTGCTGACACATCACTTTCCATCCCTCTCCCTGTCTCTTACCCCCTCTCTCGGCTCCTCCTCTCTTTATCTCTCTGTCTGCGTCTGACTTTTTCTTTGCCCCCCCCCTTGCTGTATCTCTTTCACTGTCCTCTATGTCTCTTCACTTTGCAAAATCCTTCTCTTACTATTTTCATCCTTTGCCTCCCTCCGCCTTACCTCTGTCTTTCCATCTCAGCAGCAGCTGTGCAGGGTCAAGTAAGGTAACAGCTTCCTTTTCTCAACAGAAGGGCGCACACGTCACACGCAACTTTAATGACAACAACATCGTATAGGTTGCCCTTATCATGCTTTCATACTTTGGACAGTTGCAGCTGTTTGGCAGTGCAGAATCAAGAGGAAACTCAAAAACAGAGACACTCATAAAGAGATATGAAAGTAAAGAGTACCGCATTATACTTGAAGGGCATTACACAATCAGTGAGTCAGTGTCAGTGATCATATGAGAGACAAATGGGGTTTTAGTAGTTTAATCACCTAGAGATCGGAGTTTTCCAGAGCCTCACCTGACTAGCACTCACACAAAGTCAGATCTTAAGCATCTGCGACTACCTCTCTGCTGGCCGTGCTTGAAGCAAGAACAACGGCACGTCTGATTTGATAACCCCAGACACATAATCTGGTTTACGTTCTCCAGAATGATAGTGTGTAAATATCATCAAATTAAGGCATGATTTGATTGGGAATGACCGCAATTCCTCCAATGGTCAGGAAAACGCCTAGAGGGCCTAACGGCTGGTTGGCAGGCTTGTTTGCTCTTTTTTTTTTTCTCTCTCTCCTGCTCTGGGTCTGTAAGAGTGTGTTTTGCATTCAAACACACATCTAAATGAGTTAGGCCAACGCCTAAGGCAAAAGACACAAAATGAAAAGCGCATTATGGTGCTGCTGATTTTCCCCGAGCTAAATATAACATAAACGGTTGCTTTAAGAGAATTACCTACTGAATGTTTTTTTTAGTTTTGTTTTGTTTTTCCCCTGATGTGCCACTCAACTTGGTCACAGTCTATAGATGTAATGCCTGCTTTTAGTAAATGTGATGATCTTTTGGAAATAATAAATGTGCAGAAGTTATACTGAGATTAAACAGTAGTTTGTTACATAAAACAGTGTAGTGCAAATAAAACCAGCATCAAGTATTGATCAAAAAGTCTTCAAAAAATTATCAGCACTGTATGTTGCCTAAATGGAAAGAACAAGCTGCTTCACTGCTTTCCACCATGTGTTTGTTTGAGTTTTTCAAACTCTGTTCTATCAAAGAAAAAAGTGATTATCTGAAAAATGTGAAAATTTTGATGATATTGTTTGAAATGATTTGATATTTACTGAACCAATTGTGGTTATTAATTTTGCCGTAATGCAATATAAATAAAAACAGCATGAATAGTAACTGAATAACAGCATAATACCGGCACAGTGGCTCTCTTCTACCAAGTTTTAGTTTTACAATCAGAGTTTAAACAACTACTGTATGTCACTTTTCTCTGAAGAATAAAAATGTCCATATTAAAGCAACAAAACTTACTTACGCCACTGAAAAAAGCATTGTATACTCTGGGTTCAGTCGTTTCTGGATGACACAAATACTGATGAATATGTTGATGACTCATCATTGATGTTTGAAAATCAGCTCCTGATGTTTATTTTGGTTTCAACACTTAGAATAGATGATTACCATATTACAAGAGATATGGTCCTAGCTTCAGCCTTCCAATAACTAGCGTGTTCATAGGGTTGCCAAAAAACTTCATTCCATTCTTGTGTACAACTTGCAGCATTTCTCTATTTGCCTGTGTTTTCTGTATTTGCAGTGCATTTGTTTGTGGTGCCTGTGGGTTTGTTGATTTGGTAATGTGTTTTTTGATTTGCTTGTGTTTTTACTTATTTACAGTGTTCATGTCTTGTCAAAGGCTTTCTTCAGACTGCAGGCAAATCAGATTTGTTTCTCAAATCAGATGTTTAAGACAGACTGTCCGCACTGTTATTTGCAAGTGATCCGATTGGATTGTGTGTCAGGACATAACCAACCTATCTGTGTGGGTTGCTCTAGTAGCGACACAGGTGTCAGTAACTACTTAGCTACCATCACTCTGGATTTGAGGTCATCGTTGTGTGTCGCGTTGCGAGTGACTCAGAAGACACTTTGAACTTTCGCTTTTAGCACCCATGGCGTCCCGACCGAGACACACTTGTAGAGATCCAATTGGAATCGCATTTCAAATCACCTCCAAATGTGGTTTGGCTCTGATTTGCAAAAATCGCACTTCATGTGTTTTTTTGCTGTCCAGACTTCAATCAATCTGGATACAATCTATATGTGCCAGAAAACGGATTTGGGCTGGCAGCCTGATCAAGGCCAAAGTGGGGAATATGAACTTGCAGTGCGTGACGCTCTCTCAGCCACCGTAGAAAAGCCATAAAGTGACATCTTGTTTGAACAAGGGTTAATACCATACCTTCCACAGCTCTTTTGAAGAAGACTTTGCAGCTTCCACATGTCACGACACCGTAGTGGCATCCTGATGCCTCGTCGCCACAAACAAGGCACACTTTGACTGTCGAGGACGGTTGTCTCAGTGGCGAGCTGAAAGGACAAACACCACACCAGACATAAATCAACAAAGAATTTTCAAAAGTCAACAACAAAGTCAGGGCAAAATGTCCCCCTCCTTACTGTGTTATAGCCTGATACGCATTGTGAAACATTCTTGGGTTTTTACGACCCACAGTACGGTAGCAGCACAGTGTGGCTAGCCATAAAGATGTCTGCCAACCAAGAGAGGAGGGCTTTGCACTCAACTGATTTATAGCTTCACCAGCTTTACAGAGATGACAATGACAGAATTATAGAGGAGATTATTTAGATTCAACAAGCAGAGAGACATACAGCAGGATGTCAAATTTAAGTGGTGTCCAAAACACTTGTCTCCTTCTCTGGCATGAAAAAAGTAAATGCACTGGAAAAACTGTTGAGTGGTGGACTAAAATAACAGAAACCATGAGAGAGCAAAAATCTTACTATAATAGTGTAAACTGTGTAACCAGTTTCAGGTCAAAGATCAAGGGCGAGAATCAGTACTGATGTGTGCTGTACTGTAAGTACCACAGCGTGTTGTCATTATTTCCTCTGAGCCACAACCAACAGGCAAAAGAACTGATGACAGTCTGCTGCAGTTCTGCCTGATTCAAAGCATTGTTTCACTGTGGCATCATTTACTGCTTTCTCCACTGACCGATTTCTGCAATAACATCACCATTACAGTTCAGGATGTACAGTATGCTCTAACTGATGCAGCACTATTTGAAAGAATTAGTTAAGAGTTGCAGTTAACCTATTCCGGCAAATGTGACCGTGTGGGTTATGGTAATGAGCGTTAAAGGTCAAAAGTAATGGATGATGTCTGTCTGTACTTAATCTATTATGAATCCGGGTACTAAAGAGGCACACTTTAAGGCCTTACTACCATGTTTGAAGAAGCAAAAAAGGGCTTGCAGTGCACACAAAGTAGGGACGGACAACATGACCTCAAATCTATATCGCGGTAAATTATTAGCTTAACCTTGACGGTCATAAATGTAACAATAATAATAATACAACATCAGTGCTTGTGTTTTCATTCACCTGTAGACTCACTTGTAATTTTTTTGTCCTGTTTTAATTACATTATGATCAGTTAAATATACTGAGCTGTTTGCCAATTAATTGGTTAAATTTCTGGTTAAACGTAATTGCTTGTTATAACTTAATCAGTTTAGACATTTATTTCAATTTGCAAACTTCAGGAGGAGAGGTCAGCAGGAGATTTGTAACATCTATAATTATGTAAATGTGATTTATTGTCCAAACAGGGCAGCTGTACATTGTCAGGCCGATAAATCAACAGGCCAGGATTATCAGAAAATATTAGCTTATCTGAGATACATGTATCAGTGTTTACGTCGGCTGATAAATAACATGAAATGGCAGTAGCAAAATGCCAAAGATATGTTTGATGTCATTTAGAAACACCATTCCAGGAGAGCAAAATATATCTTGGCTACAATGTTTTGATAACTACATTTATGGGGTTCCTTATCAAAAGTGTTTTTTTATGCTATGCATTTATGTTAAAAAAAAAAAAAAAAAGATTTAGATTTTTAAACTCTCAGATATCAAAATCAGTATTGGCTTCAAAAATGCAGTATCAGCTGGGCTGTAGTCAGTATACTACATGTAGACTAAATGCTAAGCCATATATTAACCTTTTCTAGGATTTATAGCCAGTGCACATCCAGTGACATTAAGACTGAGTCTATTTCTTCAACCAAACTCAAGTTAATGGAGATGTAAGGCAAAAGATGGGGTGAGAGGCAAAATTTTAAAGATGGAACAGGCCACTAAATACAGTTCAGTATGAAACCTGACATCGTTTCATCATTTTGCAGAACAAGTATGCTCTTTGGAGGAGGGCACATGACATGTAGCTTAATGGTGTGAATAAAATTGCAAAAGGCTCATTATGTTAGGGTATGCTACTTATTTATGCTACTCGTTAATGGAATGACACTGAATCAGTAGGCTCTCATGTATAATAAAAATAATACATTTACATTTTGAGTGGATTTAAAGCTGTATGCATTTAAGGTTAGTTCTATACATATGGAAAAATTAGGATGGACAGAATAGTCTTTGACAAAACATTTGTCTTAATTGCGCAAAAACACAAAACACACACAGAGAACACAACATTTAGATGGGTACAAAGAGAGAACACCTTGTATCAAAACATTAAAAGTGGCCTCAGCTTCCCCTTCTTTTCTGTGCTAATTACCTTTCCCCCATCTCAATCAATAACATGCAAGGTGATTGTCTGGTTAACATTCTCCTTACATCCTTCATCAAACCAGCTGCCAAGCTCTCTCTGTCCCTCTCCCTCTGTCTCTTTCCCTCACTCTCTCTCTCTCTCATGCACACACATTATCTCCAGGGGACCTGCTGGAAAGGGGTACAGCACCAGCACACTCAGATACAATCAGGACCGCTGATCTAATTCCCTCTTGTCCATCTACACACACATTCAATTTGTTAGAACGCTTAGACAAGTCTCTGGTGAGGTGTTTGTCTGACTAGATCTTTCTGGCACCGGGCCCCTTGGTTTTAGTTAATGCGAGCGCAAGAGTGTATACGTGTGCACGCGCAAATCCTTCACCGTATCCAAGGTGTGTTTTTCAGCATGCTAATCCACTGAATATTGGCCTATACATTGGTCTTTTCACATCATTACAAAGCAGTGTGGAGTTGGAAAGACAATCCACACCAAGAAAAGCAGCCCCGGAAAGTTTAAGGCCAAGAGCAACATGAGCAGCATATGAGAGGTCCCTCTAAAGTATTCCTCTAATATCAAGTCAGTGGTCAACCCTTTTATAGTGCTGCACATTAAAAGCTTGTCGCTGTGTACCAGCATGCCTGCCTGCTGGTAGACCAACAAGGTGACTTCCCCTCCCTCAGAGAAGTATATAGGTCATTCGCTCTCTCTGCTTATGAAACCAGAGCAGACAGGCCAGGCTGCAGTGACTGTGCACCAATGGCTGCCAGTAGCCCAAAACTAAACGCAAGCGAACAGACATTCCCAAATCAGGCTGTTTCAGCAGAAATCTAACTGTTGGTCAGCGCAGGGTATGTGCAAAAATAATGATGGAAATGTGTTTTAATGAGCTTAAAAGAATAAAGGAATTACATGCAACAAAGTCAAAGTGAAAATTGGGACGCGTTGGTTAGGTTGTTAAGTTGAGTGCATTTTTGACCACTAGGCCAGAAGGACACGCCAAATAAATTTCCTTTTTTATTTTGCTCGTCACTTCTATGGGTTGAAATATTCTGTAGTTGCAATTTATGTCTTTTTCAATGAAGGCTTAAAGGAAGTAACATCTTTTTAAGGCTGGGAGTTCCAACTCTAATACCTGCTTTCAGAACCTACTGTCACCATTCATCATTTACTGAAGACACAGAGCCAGAGAGCAGAGATAATGCTGACTAAGTACAGATGTTTTTTGGGGGTAAGCTGTACTGTACATATATTAACATAAAAAATGTTTTTCTACTTAATCCTTGAAGACGTTTTTCATTTTTGCAAAAAATAATGAATATCCCTACCAATATCTCTAAAATAATGTCTCAGACTGTTCCCTGAAAAGTTCTGCACTAGTGTGTAGGCTACTTCTGTGAACTGGGTCTGCGACTTTTTTTTTTTTTTCTTGACCCCTGTCTTCTCTATTTCTGGGTACAGTCTCAGATTTAACTCAATGGGACTGACTGCACAGATCAAAGGTTTCATTCTTCGCTCCAGTTGTTGCTTTTTTTCCCTTCCTACAGAAACCCCAGGGCAGCGGTTTCATTGTTTTCAGTATCCTTTCATCTTTAAAGATAACACACAAAGCTAACAACTGATTTAGTTGCTGTTTATTTCTCATGAGGATACAGATGAGTGCGAGTACACAATGCCTTTTTCTTCCCACCAAAATGTACGAGCAGAAATTTGTATCTCCTACTTACTCTTGCTGCCCTCTTCGCAGCTTCTCACATCGACATGCTGCTTAGGGAAGATATTAATGAAATGACAAAAGGAAAAGAAATGTGAGAGCTTGAAGCCAGACAAAGCCCACTGTGCCCACTAAAATGTGTGAGGACAAACCACAGGACAGATGGTTGGGCTCAAATTGGCCGCATGCTTTTCTACAAGTAATTTGGATGTCACACTGGGAGAATTCTCCAAATGGTTCAAATATCTCCACCCTCTCTCAGCTGTGGAAGGAATGCTAAATCAGCGAGCGATAAGACCAGAAAGGATGGTTATTTAAGCCAAAGATTTATCCGAATCCGGTAACGCTGCACTTTATAATCACAGCAGTCAATTGAAGCTGCTCTCTTTCTCTTGCTCTCTTTCTTTTAATCCATTAAGCGTAAACACGTCAATATGGGTCCCAAGAAAAGGTCAAAAGTCATCTGAGCGTGGCATAACTAGAACAATTAGTTGCCATAGAAATGGAGCATGAAGTTGAAGAAAACTGACAAATTAGAGATACAAAGGAAGTCAAGGGGGCTGTAGTTATTCTGAGTTTTTCAAGATAACATCATTATGGGTGAATAATAGGCCATGAGATGACTGTATGGTAGAGGACAGCAGGGCCCACGTGGTAAGACTGAACCCTGTGACCCACACAAGTACATTAGTATGACAGTCATTGAGCAAGCAGCTGAACCACAGAGAGTTTTTTTCAAATCTAAAAAGAAAAAGTTCTCATCATGCATGTAACACTGTTTGCCACACACACATTTGTGTACTATACTGTACTGTATTTACACTGCTGCAGAGCAAACCACTGTTAAGATACATTTGCGTGTGTGTTTGAGTAGACACACTGGCTTGTTCATTCTAGAGGCTGTTATCACAGGGATAGTACAGACAAGTACCACAGCCTCCCTGAACCTGCCCTTCATGAAAGAGAAGCATCCTTGACTCTGGGGGGGGGGGCAAAAAAAAAAAAAACACAGCTCCCACGGTACAGTACCTCTCTACAGCCTGACCTACAATATTTATGTAATACATACCTTGGCATGCTGAAAAAACCTTTAACCAGACCAGTTCAAAGAATATTTATGTAACACACAACTTGGCATGTTGGAAAGGTAAAGGTAGATTAGTTTAAACAAGCCGAGTGAGATGGAGAAAGAAAGAGAACGAGGACAAAATGGCTTACATAACCATGAGCAGACAGTATAAACATTAGGTTGACACCCACTCACCGCCTCTCAAAGGGAGAGAGGTCTTATGGGTAGTGTTAGAGAGCCACCGGGGATTTATTTTTCCTGGTGAAGGTGACCTTGGCATTGGGCAGAGTACCTGAGCATACAGAAATATGAGATTTCCTCTTTGGCAGGTTTGTGTTACACTTGTGTTAAGGTTACAGTATAATCTACTCTGACTGCCTGTCTCATATGGTTAGGAAAAAAAAATATAAGCTTAAAATGTTGTGCATTCGTGTTTTATATATTCCAAAAAGGAGAAATAGTCACTTTCCTTTTCAAAGTTTATAATTTTGCCCATATTTTCTGGTAAAATACAATTTGCAAAGCCTTTTCACCATCAAAAAAATGTATTTCACCACAGAAATGGCAAATTTGCTGTCTGATGGAGTCTGGTATCCTGGCTGTGATTGCATTCCTTGTTTTAAATTCCAAGCTGTTGTGTTGTCTCCCCTCCAAGGCTTATGCCAACAAACTTCAAGTGACCTTCCCCGTGACAGCAAATCATGATTATCTTTCTATAAATCCGCTGTTTTGAGTGTAAACAAAGAAATGAGACAAGTCAAGAAACGCACGCACACACACACACACTCGGCCCTCTTTAGGGAGTAATAGAGGCTAGGTCTATGGGCGGATACAGACTACAGTATCGTTCAGATCTACACACAATATCCACTTTGTACTCAACATGTCTGAAGCCGTACCTGTCTTTAAATTCCATAAACCACTATAAACATCAACTTCACAGCCACTCTTGGCTGAACTTTCACCTTTTCTCCTGTATGCAGCAGCACCTTAATGGCCCAGGGTCTTTATGGAGACAGAGGATGCCTTTAGGGCAGCAGGAGTGTAACTCAGCTGCTTTATAACCAGCCGGAGCTGTTTGACCATTTTAACTTCACTTAAATCACTCACTGTCTCACATAGTTAATTAAATTAATCACCTGAGATATTTTGGCTAAGTGATAAAGCATGCAGGCATGAGTCTCAGGGAGACGTGGCAGGGTGTTATTATCTGGTGGGAGGGATTATCGTGGCTAGAAACCCCTGTGATTCATGCCTGACAAGGACAGCGAGGGACTGATCACACCTATACTGTATAAAATTAGGCTGCCAGGTGAACAATGCTTTGTTCATTGTTTCTGTGCAGCACAACATAGTTGCACAGTTAATGCTGATGTGCTGTTAATGAATGCCTGTATATATGTTTTTCAAGCTTTGCAAACTGCACACAAAAACTCCAAAATGTTATGCAGCCATATTAAAATTCTGCTTTTTGTATAATGCCGCAACAAGAAAAAGAAAGAGTTCCTATACAGTTTATGAGGTCAACACACCCACTCGTTCATTTCTGACCATATGCAGTCCACAGTGTTTATTTACACACAAAGTATGAACCAGGCCAAAGATCTCAAATACCGCAAGGAACTCTTTGGAAATAACGTATCTTTAAAAGGCTGAGAGGGTTTATGGGTCTAACTCCCACATTAGATTGGTTACCTCAAAAAACTTCTCCATTTAGAGAGAGACATTTCCTAGAGCTGGAAGTTGTCACTTGCCACAAGAGATGGATAAAAGATCAAACACCTGTAAAACTTAGTGAAATGCAATAGCCCTGTGAAAAATTGTACATGTATCATCAATGTTTCTCACACATAGACTTTCTTTGGTGGACCGACCGGGTATATTAATGGCTGCCAAAGTATATTTGACAACTCATTTTAGCATTTTCTAAAAATTGTTTTTATTTTTTTATTGGTACGAGAGGATGATGCCATTCTCAATCAGTTAACTAACGGAAAATCTCTCCTCGCTCTACCCCTCCCATACGGGGTAGAACTTTCGGTCTGCTCTGGTATTACGTTAGAAGATGCGGATAGGGTGGAGATTTTAGAAGGACAGACCAGGGGTGCACCATTTTGCTGCAGTTTCAGCGTTGAACAATGTTTCCTCAAAATGCTGTGAAATCCTTCTGTACAACAGGCTGTTAGGTTTGTTTTCTGTCGTTTGGTGGGTGTGTAAGAGGTGTTACCCAAACTGCAGCTATGTGTATATAAAGCCCGCCGTATATAAAGGGCAGTGCGCATGCGTAACCCAGCAGAGTGTTCAACCCATCAACATTTCTGTTTAAATAAATGTTGCTGTGGGAAAAACTGAACATGAACACGTTACAACAGAAAACACAACTACAGCCTTCTATCCATATATGCTGCTCTGTAGCAGCCACAACAAATCTCCTTGTCAAGGCCTACAGCCCTGTTTTGGTCGACTGTACAAAAGCGCCTATACTGCCTTTAAGAACTTAACTTCTCACCTGCTCCTCACACTGATCTGTTACTGATTCCCAAAGTTTCCTGATTTTAGCGCAAAGTTTCCAAGATCCTTTGCTAAAAAGAGAAGCAGCCAAAACAACAGCTGGGAGCACAATTCAGCTGACATGTTGAGAAATACATTTTACGGCATCAGGTTGACTTCCAGGCATGGGAATGAGAGAAACCATGCAAACAAAAGGCCGGTTAACACAAAATGTTCAACACATGAAGGAACATGAAATACCACTTCAGTGACTTAAATCACATTTCCCTCCTGAACATAAACCTACATGATTACAACGAAAATAAGCACAGTAGTTGGCTTAAATCTAACTAAATACACAAAAAGGAGCCTGTTTTTACCACCTTTGTGAAACATGGCTCAAAATTTACTCTAATCTAACTTACTGCCACGAACATAAACACAAATGGACCACTTCAAAGCTATGCTACTAAAACTGGCTTTGTTATAGTCCCAAATCCCCTTTGATTTCAGTGGCATGGATGAACTCTAGACCTGGCCTCCCCTTGTGTTCATGTTTCAACTCTATTTACTGCTTACTTTGCTTTCTCCCACTAACTCCATGCAATACCTGGCTCCTTACAAATGTGTCTGGTTGCCTGTGCCGCAAGTGACCTCTAAACTCAGCTTATAGGCCCTCGGACAAATGAGAAAAACAAATCCCTGAAGAGAGAGATTATCTTTAAGGGATCAGCCCTGACCTGAGCAACCTCCACAACACACACACTTCTTACCTCTGTTCTCCACTTTCTAGCAACAGTTAGCACACAGACAACTCCTGTTTACACTTACCATCTTAAGCAGAAGAACGGTCTGGTCAATATGATTACAGTATACAGTAAGATGAAGTTGACATTTAAATGCTAAAACCTTAAAAGCTAAATGAACTAAGCTTGTGAGTCCAGAGAAATTAAACACATGCCAAAAATATCTTATTCAAAAGGCAAACTTTTCCTTTCTCCTGTGATTCAGAAAGGCCTCACTCTGAATGTAGGTTAATGTACACTGGCGCTGACACATGTTGCCAGCAACCCTACGCATTAGCTGTCACACGCGATTATCCTCAACACCCACCAGTCATTTACAATTCTGCTGGGAGGAAGAGCAGGCAGGGCGTCCAGTGTGAGCAAAGGGGACACACTTCACACACAAACCATAGTACATTAACGTACATACTGAGGGCTAAAGTTAGCTATGGGACTGCCAAAAGGGCCTGTCTGGGGTGTTTATTGTATGTATAGTTAA
Source organism: Xiphias gladius (assembly GCF_016859285.1). Lineage (NCBI taxonomy): Eukaryota > Metazoa > Chordata > Actinopteri > Istiophoriformes > Xiphiidae > Xiphias > Xiphias gladius. The sequence goes on along the minus strand of NC_053414.1, from coordinate 11,770,183 downwards.
AAGTCAAGTGGCTCACTAAAGTCACAGAGTATGAAACCACAACCTCAAGAAGTGGGCTGTGCAGAGGAGCCAAAGCCAAGTCTCTGGTTGGCTAGGATCCAGGTGGTTAGCACCAGGACAGCACATTCTGCATGTTAGCTCCAGAACTGCTGAGAGCTGCTCTCCAGTCAGCCTCTCTATAGTATTTGACAGGTTCAACGGCAGAAAAGCAGCCATATACCCAGCTAGAAGTCCTGCATGCACTCACCCACTTAGTTCAAAGTGCTGCTGACGGCATCTATCAGGAACCTTTCAAGTAATGAACTAAAATTTGCTGAAGATCTATCAACTATACAACTATATCTCAGTATCTGCACATAAAAAGTCCTAGTAGCATGTGAAAATAGAGATCAGTTAAAGTTCTAGTTCCGTATTATAGGTTAAGATTTTACATTGTTAGACTGGTTTAATTTCTAACCACAAAAAATTCTGCCATTATGAAGGTTATGCCTAGGTTAATGCCCCTAAACCCAGAGCAAATACAATGACTGGTGCAACAGGATTATGACTAGTTTGTCCAGCAGCATCAGGTCTTCTTATTGTGGAGCTCAACATTATTTTTCCTAAAAGGTCAACTTTAAGATTCTGACCTCACAAGTACAAATGGTACAAATGGTCCCACACACAAAATGCAAAAGAGAAAGAAGGTTAGAGGGCAAAGACATGCACAAGTACACACACACACACACACACACACACACACACACACACACACACACACACACACACACACACACACACGTCAGGCTAAACTAAATGTGTCTGTGCAATGACCTTTTTCAAATTCAGTGTGTTCACCTCCAAAGGATTACAGGCCCAGATGGCCACTGGATGAACAATGCAACACCTGCTGAGGGACACAGCACAATTAGGTTCTCGTAAAAAAAAACTACTGCAAAAAGGAAAAACCTCATTCTGAACCACAATGAACTATCAAAGGAACACATACATGTGTGTTTACTAATCTAACTCACAACCAAAGTTTAATTCAACTTTTTAATCTATGCCAGATCTTAAATCAAGGTCTGTCCTTGCAGTACACAATGGGTATCAATGGTTTTCTGAAATGTCTCATTGTACAGAGTAGAATCCAAAATCTTAAAGGCGCAATCCATAAGTTTCTGCATATTCAACCTGCACTTGCCGCAGTGATAAAGAAGTATCTAGTTTCATGTTTGTGAGGATGTTTTCCTTTGCTGCTGTCGTGCAATTAAAATGCTTGCAACCAGTCAGGTAAAGTGAAAACACATATAATATATGAGTTAATGAAGTGATGAAGTTAGCCTGCACTGGCATTGTAATCTGAGCAGGTGCAATCCAACAAACCTGTTCAACATTTCTCAATTTTCTCATGTAAGACAAAAGCACGTTGTCCTTTAAATTTGACCACATTGGCCTTAACAAAGAGGAAACAGAACTACTGACTGTTTTCAGTGAGTACTGCTTTCTGTAAAAGGGATATAGTGAAATTAATTTTTCTGAATATCAACTGCTACAGCCGATTGGAGATGCCATGTCTGTGACTCCTGCATGCCTACCTCTTGCTCCTCTATCATAAGGTGTGCACCAAGCCTTGACCATCTCTATGCAATGCCCAGACTTGCCTTAACACCAAAGTTTTGCACAAAGAGACGTACTGACTACGTGCAGAGAGAATGAGGAAGAAGAGGGGGAGTCAGGGAGTGACAAGAACATAAACATCCAGAAAAGGTATGCTTGCCCATCTTGAGGTAGTACATTGTGGATTTTGAGGTGCATTTAAGATCATTATCCTGTTGTAGAAGCCATCTTCTTTCATTTTTCAGCTTTTTTAAAGACCGTGTGATGTTTGCTCCCAGAATTTGCTGGTATTTAATTGAATCCGATCCTGTCTCTACCAGTGAAATGTTGCCCGTGCAACTGGCTGCAACACAAGCCCAAAGCATGATTGATCCACCCCTGTGCTTAACAGTTGGAGAGGTGTTCTTTTCATGAAACTCTGCACCCTTTTTTTCTACAAACATTTCTTTGCTCATTGTGGCCCAAAAGTTCTATTTTAACTTCATCAATCCACAGATTTGTTTTAGGCTTGTTTAGATGTTTCTTTGCAAACTTCTGATGCTGAATTTTGCAGTGTGCATGGAGGAAAGGTTTTTTTATGATGACTCTTCCATGAAGGGTGCATTTGTGCAGGTGTTGCTGCAAAGTAGAACAGTGCACCACCAGTCCAGAGTCTGCTAAATCTTCCTGAAGTCTTTTGCAGTTAAACAGGGGTTTGGATTTGCCTTTCTAGCAATCGAGCATTTCTCTCTGGAAGTTTTCTTGGTCTTCCAGACCTCAATTTGACCTCCACCGTTCCTGTTAAATGCCATTTCTTAATTACATTACGAACTGAGGAAACAGCTACCTGAAAACGCTTTGCTATCCTCTTATAGCTTCTCCCGCTTTGTAGGCATCAATTATTTTAATTTTCAGAGAGCTAAGCAGCTGCTTAAAGGAGCCCATGGATGCTGATTGTTGGGGCAAGGTTTGAGGAGTCAGAGTATTTATAATGCTTTGAAATTTGCATTCCCTGGCCTTTCCAAATGATGATTGTGAACAAGCCATAGCCCTAACAAGCTAATAAAGGTCTGAGACCTTGATAAAAGTTATCTGAGAGCTCGAATCTCTTGTGTTGCCCAAACTTTCCGTTTTTTACACTCTAAAATTGTACAAAACAAAATCTTGCTTAAAATGTTAAAGAATGTTTCATCTTTAACTTTATGCCTTTTGGAGACCAGTTGATCTTCTGCTCACTTAACTATTCGGTTTGACAGAAATTTTGACCAGGGGTGCCCAAACTTTTTCTTGCCACCGTATATGTAACACACATTGTAGCCGAAAAACACAATTTCCTGTTCAAAACACGAGGTCAAAAATAACATCAAATATGTAACCTTGGCCCAGATGAGAACTGCCTTGCAGGTATGGCTGACTATTGATGTATATTTAATAGGGTGAAAAATTTGCAGTGGTGCACGTAGCTGCCCTTTCGGAACGGGCGCCCATGTCACCTTTGAGGCTGGCCACTTCCAGGGATGTCAGCACTGGTGAGGCAGACCGAAGGAGTATAGAGAATATGAGGATAAAGGATGGAGTGAGACAGCACTAGGGACTAAGCTAAGGGAAATATTTAAATTGTATTATGCATCCACAGATACTGACTTATTTGCTGGCTAATTCTGACAGGCTTCAAAGTAAACTCTGATTTTGCCCACAAACTATTTTGAGAGTGAGCGCTTTAAAAAAGTCACATACTGTCTAATAACTCATTGTTGCACGTAGGATTGGGTGATAAGGTTGAAATCAATGAAATGAAACCATGATTTTACTGAGAATAATTTTCTAATGGTGACTAATATCAAATGGCAAATGTTGCAAAATCACACATAAACTAATCAAGTTGATGGTCAATTGAAGTGAACTCATTGTCACTAATATGCATTAAATCATACAAACCTCTTGGTGGACAACAGTTTGATGAAAAAAATCACGAAATTATCATATGAATGCCAAAAAAAAAAGTTATCAATTTTTCTATCAACAGAACATTAATCAACACCATACACCAAACTTCAGAGGAAAAATTTCAAATTCATAGGAAATGATTCAGACCTGCCCCAAAATTTAATGGGTTCTTCCCTGACCCACACCCCATCCCTCCACCAAGTTCGGTACAAATCGGTTCAGTACTTTCAGTAGTAATCCTGCTGACAAACAGACAGGCAAACCAACAAACAAACAGACATGGGTGATTACATAACCTGCTTGTTCAGTTGCACCGAGGTGCATTCAGGGACCTCCGCTGTCCATCACACCCCTTTCTCTCTCCTCACGTTTCCTGTCTACCTCTTAACTGAAAACTATCTAATAAAGGCAAAAGACAAAACAATTTTTTTTTTTTTATTTGAAATCAAATTATTTTCTTAAATAACTGATTAATCAATTAGTCTATGAAATGTCAAAAAGATATTCAAGTTATTGTCAAAAGACAAAAAAGACAAGCAGCAAATGGTCACAGCTGGAACCAGTAAATTTAGGTCATTTTTGCTTGAAAAATAATTCAATAATCAAAAATAATTATCAATTATTAAAATAGTTAATGTTTCTGTCAGTTAACTAATGATTTTATCAACTAATTGTTTCAGCTCTACTTCCAGCCGTAGATCATATCATCACAATATAATTTCGCTGAAAGATGATAAAAAATATTAAATTATTTCCCAGCCTTACTTCCATATATCCTCATAGATGCTACCTGCTTTACTGCATTTATGGCAAAGAAGAAGAACTGTAGTATCTATCAAGAAGTTAATGTTATGCACTGCTTACACCCTGTCTTCTGACTGAACTGTCCTTGGCCTCTTTCTTCAGGCTAGCAGTCACAAATATATTCATCAACATACAGTTACAGGCGCATACACACGCACATATGTACCATTTCTCACCACGTTGTAATTCTCTTCATGCTGCACTTTTAATAAATCAGAACATCAGGCGTTGCCACTAAGACGCCCTGTTCAAATAAAAGGTTCGCCCAACCAAATACTCCTGGGGCTCAGAATATCTCCCACATTTTCCATCTGAGGGAAATACTGTCGATTCAAAGGTTCTCTACTTCCTCTCTCTCTATCTCTCTGACTCTCTCTGCGGCTCTTCCCCTCACTACCTTGTATACACACGACATCTCAATGTTGGAGGTGTATGACAGTCTGAAGATTAGGTGAAATACATGACATCCTCAGCTCATTGCATAAATATTTTAAAATGGGAGAGAGGTCTCAGGTGGAGAAGGGGATGGGAAATGTATAGTGTGTGTACGGCATCACATTTGAAAGGTGTATGAGGGTGTTGGCTTTGCTGTTGGTGACGGAAAATAAAGGAACAGAAATAAAATCTGATTTTTCAAGTGATGGACCTCTTTCTTAAAAAAAGACTACTCACGATCCAACCTGAGTGGATGTTTAAAAAATATTTATTATGAGCAGGAGTTTAGTCTCAAGTGACGCACTACGCTTTTGAATGGAAGGCCATGGGGATTTATACAGTGAACAAAGGATTCCCTATTGAAACACGGGCTTTGTGCAGCAGAGAAGCAGCTTGTGGCCTTTACATTTTCTATCTATTCACTGTTCTGCTTCATGTTGCGAAACCTGTCAGCGCTAATGAGTAGCATTATAAGAGGAAATAGAGCGTAATTGGTTTTTCTGAGCGATAGAAAGGGTGGAATTGGGAAAGACGTCTGTCAATCTCACATCAAGTATATACTCTCTGCACCAGGACCAGACTGGCACACTACATCCAGGTTTCTGACACCATGTGCTGTGTAGCACATTGATGGCCTCTCAATGTGCCACTGACTCCTCTTTATGTACTCTGCCCCCAGGGTCTGTCTGTCCACAGAGGCTTTATAGGAGAAAGCCTGTCATAACAGCCATGTGAGAGTGTGAAGCATGCCCATTTCACCGAGATCCATGGCCAAAGCATACAAACTCTGGTTACTGTAAATTCAGAAGTAGTGCCAGGCTGCTCTGAATAGATCTGTCACCACCAAATCCCCTCGGGAAACAGAGGTCATAATTTCCATTTAACACCTACTGCTCCTACACATATCTGTTACGGTTTATAGCCTTACTCATGTAAAGCACTGTATATCCAAAAGAAGTATTTTTTGTGTTTCATATCCCAAACCCGATGGCCTGTTGCTGTAGATACATCGCCTTTGAGGTTTAAGATGAAGGATTCTCTACTGTTCTAAATAAATCAGCGACTGGCTTGCCCCGTTGGCTGTACAAAGAAACAGGGATTTGTATGCTCTTTTTATATATTTTTTTTTTCCTGTCTGGATTTTATTTGCATCCCTGTGTCTCCACTGTTTCTAATTTAGGATCCTCCTCAGCCAAAGAAAAATGATTTCCTGGGCAGAAAATCCTTAAAAATGATATTATTTACACTAATTTTTAAACATTTCCATACATCATTTCAAGTTTTTCAGTAAACAAAGCTGTTTAACCACTTTGTCATACTGTTTGAGCTCTTTCTCCAGAGATTTTTTTCTGCTTATTTGATTCAACCTTCCTCTCGTGCCACCTTTTTTTTTTGTTTGTTGTTGTTGTGGGCTAACTCTGGCATGCTGCTGAAAGGTCCTTACCCCAGCTGCTGCTCTTTCACCATGCCTCTGTAAACACTCCTGCTTCCTCAGCCATTTCATTGGAGCCTCTCTACTCCTTCACTCGCCTCTCTTTTTTGAAACACACACACACTGCACGCATTATCCCTGTAATCTCTGCCTCCTGCTGAGCAACTTCTTCTAATTTATGTGGATTAAAGCCATTTGTTGCAGAAGGCAAAGTGTGCCATCGTGGAGCCAAACATCAACATTAGCCTCATGCTGGAAACTTAAAACTTCTATTGTATACCAGAGGCATTTAAAAAAAAATCCATACATGTTTAGTTGAACTGTCTCTTTAAACTCATTGCACCCTAAAGCCTTTTGTGCCTTTTGGGTTGAACGTAGTACAAAGGACTATTTGAAAACTTGTTTTTGTTGTGATAGCATCAGTTGTTATTAACGAGGAGCAAATGCTGCGTAAATGAATCTGTCTGAGCTCCTCGCCCTCGGCCATCAATCAGAAGTAATACACTCACTGCTGATTTAATAGGGTTAGAATGGCTGCAGTACAATGGTATAATGCTACATGTCACTCATTGAAAAATATTTGTTCACTGGGCCCATTCTGTATTCTTTTGTCCTCTTTCCGTGCCTGAATTTGAAACCTGACGCACAGGGAAGAGGAGGGAGAAAGCAGCAAAAGAGTTTAGCCAACCCTTGCAGCCACAGCTTATGAAGCTGTTCCAGCAGTCTCGCACCCCAGGGAGCCATTCTAGTCACACCAGATCTACCCAGAGAGACAACAGTGGACTAACAGTAAGCATAGGCTGTTATTTCAGGTCTGTCTGTGCAGCATTAGCATATATTCCCCTGGTCTTTGGCCAGGGTAACAAGAGATTCAATTTCCCGTTTTCTGGTCCACTGAAATCAATTGGCGCAGCTAGGAACAGCTGAGTGTGAATGATACAGACTAATTCTCTTCAAGACTGAGGTTAATGTGAAGTGCACAAGGTCAGTACATTTATAAAGGTAACTCTGGCTTTGCCTGCGACTTTCTCTCCTGTTTTTTTTTTTTTTTTTACCCCCGTCTTTTTCTTTCTTTCTCTCACATGAACACACACACAGCCGCAGAGTCCCTTAGTGGTTTCTTTCTCCTTCGCTCGTTCACTCTCCCCTTCTCTCTCTCTCTCTCTGTCTATTTCTCTCTCCCACATAGGTTATCTCACACGGTTTGAGTTGCTCTCTGAGTTTTCTCTCTTTCCCACTTTTCTTCCCCTTCCCCTTCTTCTCTTTTCTCACTCCTTTCTTTCTGCGTGCTAAGGAAGTGTCTCGGCACATCACAGGGGCTCAGAAAGCTGTGCTGAAATAATTGGATTATTGAGCAATCGGCAAACAAACATAAGACACAAAGCACAAGATCAATATAGAACGCTTGAATTATTTGAGGTGGTCAAAAGCAATCAAAATACTAGCAGTGAATAAAGCTGTCGAACAACTTGCTGATCAGGATTAGTGAGTTTAAGAAGAAATTGTGATGAGATGTCAATAATTGCTTATCAGACATCAAAGGAATCTTTCCTCTGCACAGACCCCCCCCCGTCCTGCTCAGTCTGGTGAATTTGGATGAATGTATGTCATGAGGCTTAAACTGAGCGCTGCACTGAACAACACGGTCTGTCTGTGGCCAGTCAAATAAGTTTCTTTTGTGTGTAATAATGTCCAGATGGACAGTTGTGTAGTAATCTGCTGCACTTCCTGTTTTACAGACAGGTAGTGCTATAAACTGGCTAAATGCAACAGTGGCTTCAGTGAAAGGCTGCATTAAACAAATGTGTGGAAACTGAAAAGTTTCATACTATAATGCAGTCAGTGATACCGATTAAAATACATTTCCTGTCATTTTTAGTAGGGTTTCATCAACTCAGCATTACTTTCATTATTAATTAGCTGAATATTTTCTTGTTTTCACTATGTGGGTCTATATTCAGAGAATATTTTCAAACAGCCCAAGATAAGACTTTTTTTTTTTTTAATTGCCGAACCAACAGTCCAAAACCCTAACATATTCTCTTTTTTCTTTTCTGCCAGACTAAAGGTACGGTCACACCAGCATTTAAAATGGTGAAATTTTGAATTTCAATGGAGTCACTGCGATCAGTGGATTTACTCGCGGGGCAAAGTAAATCCGTCCAAAGTTTTCATGCTGAGTTCAACTTTGACTCATTGGCAAATAGCAAACCATCTTGACAGCGCTGACCTTTAAGGGAACATAGTCAGATTGGACGAATCAATTGTAGCATCTTAGCTGTGCTGCAACATCCACTTTTATTTAATCCTCCACTTTTTGAGTATAAACTGAATAGTGTGTGGACAGTTATAAGACAGGAGTTGTTGGTATAAATACGTCCCTTGAATGAACTGTGTGCATTTATTGTTCTGTTAGCGCCCAAAGCGATTCCCCCGTTATCCGGGGGAGCTTTTGTTCCCCGTAAATAACCTTCTGTTGATTAAAATGATGTACAGAACAAAATGCCAGATGGCGTACACTGCCCAATACCCTGAAAATAAAAAGTAGCTGAGAGCTCTTGTGACTCACTAGCTCATTAGCTTGTTCCTGGCTGGCCAGTATGTTAGCGGTTAGCTCACGAGGTACGGTAGTTTACCTACTAACCCTGCGAGTTGTCCCAACGTCAGCAAGTTTCTAAGATGAATTTTGCTGTGCCCGTTACTGGTATGACAGGGCCTTAAGAAAAACGGCGCGTTTTCACATTTAAGAAGCTGAAATCATGTATTCCTTCCGGGATTTTTGCTTTAAAAAAAAAAAAAGAAAAGAAATCATTTATTAAAATTGTTAACTTTCTGTTCTGACTCATTGACTCATAAATTGTTTCAACTCCAAATTTTGTAATGCATACGTTGATATTTGGCTCATGCACCAGTAAGAGGACAGTAGTAATGGGTGGTTAAAAATTAGTACTATGCACAAGGTGAGCGTATTATTTATTTATTAACAGTTTAGAACCAAAACTGTTTCAGTAACATTACCTGATGTAGACATCTGCCAGCCCAAAAAACCCCAAACAATTTTCCCCCTGAGATGCTGTAAAGCAACAGCAAATCATGCAGTAAATAGGTTATAGAGTACACTGTGCATCCACACACTGTATACAGTTCAACTATAAAATCAAAAGTGACTTGTGAATTCAGAATATGCGCGCGGTTGTACCAAGAGCTTTTTCTAGGTCAAGTGAATAAACACTGCCAGTCTTGCATACTTCCTTAAGCAGCAGACAACAGGGGAAAAAAGTAAAATTTCCTCCAAACTTTGCCAAGGGAACCTGTTTCACTAACCCTGAACTTCTGGTGTGGAACGTTAAAGTTGAGCTCCTGCCCGCCTGTCAGGTTGCAGCGAGGAAGGTGTCGATAAAAATGTTACATCGGAACTGACATGCTGGCAGTCTTTCGAACAAAAGCCCTGCACTGTCATTCTGCTTTACTGTCTCTCTGAGCACACAGACACTGAGACCCTCTCACTGGTTTCTTTCTTCTGTGTGCTCACTCTCTCTCCCTCTCTCTCCCTCCCTCCCCCTCACTCTTTCTCTGTCTCTTTCTCCTCCGGATTTAAGAGCTTAAATGTCAGTCTCATGATATCAGTGCAATTCAGATTAAGCGCCTTAAATACGATATAAATATATAAATGTAGGCCAATGAGTGGGCACCATTCAATCCAATTAGCCGTAATGAAGGCAGTCTCAAGGAAACTCAAAAGCAATAATTTCTAATCGTTTTCTGTGGCTTATTGACTATTACATGCCGCAGACAGACAGCAGAATATATTCTCCCTTCATGTAGAATTTTAGAGATTTAAGACTTTTTTTTGTTTCTAGTGTGACACTATAAAAACTCCAAGAGTAAATGTGTGAGAGCTTAAGCCATCTAATACTAGACAGTAAAATACTTTCAATTTATTATGTGAGGTCTAAGCATGCGGGCATCCTCTCACATATCTTGAGCATTAAGAGGAATTCAGACTGACAATAGCACTGTGTGAAACAGCGCAAGGTCTGCGTTGGTGGGTGTGTTTTGCTTCAGGTAATGGCTTATCGGGTTCCAAAACACTGCACAGCAGGTGATGATATTCTGAGGAATGATTTTTAAAAGTTATCGTAGAGATAATCATTCTATCTTGACAAAAGCAAGGTAAACAGTGGAATTACCACGTTGTTCATGTTACAATGTCATGTACCAGGTATGTGCGTTTGCACAAACCTGATTGGCCAACGCAGCGCGTTGCTGCATAATCTTGCATTGTACCTAAACAAAAGTTGAGACAGGTTCAACTATTTTGTCGGAAATGTGTTTTTCCTGGAGCCCATTGTGTCAAAGCTTTGGTATCGATAACATGAGAGAGCTGGCTGCATATTTTAAACTAGTGTTATTGTCAGTCTGAACATGAATTATTTCATTTTAGCCAAAAACATTATTTCATACAATTATTAGTGTAAAATGTATATTGTATAAATTTTCATTGGATTTGGGATGGAAAAGAATAAATGAAAAATATCAAAACAAAGTGTACCAGCGTATTTGTAAGGAAGGTGTGTGCTTTGTACCACCAGGATAATATTACTTTTTACATTCTGACGCTTATACTGATGACTCCACCTTAGGTATGCATGTTTGTTAGCTATCAGGTATCAGCTTTCGATCTTTCCTTTTCTTTCACAAACGTTGGGAAGAAATGTGTTCCCGCTCTACCGGTGTCTGAGAGGTGAAAGATGTGGCTCAGTTCGGCTGGATGGCAGCCGAGTAATGTCTTGCACTGACTGGGAGACCCCTATTCTGAGGCAGTGTCCCTAAAGGAATGACAGCATCTGTCGTGTCGGCAAGTTTAAGTTCAAGTGACCAAGCCCTCTCGCAGCCATAGTAATTACGATGGAAGCAAAGGAACAAGTCAGGTGATGTTGTTATAGCGTGACAAGGTTTCTGTAGGGAGGAGGTTAAGGTAAGTTGATGGGTCAACAAAACATGGGACTTTTAACACGCTTGTTTCCTGTTTCCAAACGATAGCCATCTTTTTATTTTTTATTTTTTTGTAAAAGCATTATTTAAGCATTATTTATTACAACTGTAACCATGACGACAGACGTGCGCTCTCCTTAACATAATTGTTATTTTAACGCAAAATTTAATTCTTCAATAAACCTAAATAAGTCTAAAAATAACCTAAAGCCTAAAAATAACAAAATCTTAACCAGAGCGTTGTTTCATCATAAACGGTAATTTGTAACGGTTTTAGGAGGCACAGACAAACTCCTGTGTCAGATCAGAATACACCTCTATGTGTTGTCCTAGCGGGCATAGACGAACAATGTGTTTTTTATCATTTAATTTTGAGGATTTGTAGACTTTCTGCCTTGAAGCGGGAGCAACTGGCACCCTGGAATGTTAGTTAATGTCATGGGAAAACACATTGATTCAGTATGTTTGTGGTTTTTATGTTTGTTCAACAATAATGTGAGGTACATGTATGTTATGGTTCAAACACGATCTTTCTCTCTGTGTTTGTCCTCCAGCCTGTCGCACAGAGAAGCATTTGCCCAACTTTGTTTAAACTGGGGACTGGAAATTGAAACGGAGAGAGAACGCACACGAGAGTCGGCAAATGAGAAGGTATAACTAAACGGAAATCAAAAATAAACAGCAAGTGACCCTAGATTCTTTTATTATTGCTGTTGATAATTATTGACAAAGAACTGCAGATTGAACTCTCAGCACACTCACATTTCATCTACTATTCATGGCAGAAAGTTCACAGTTAGGAAACTGATAATGACTCTCAAGTTGCGCTGTGTTGCTCAGGAGCAGTGGGGCACTGACCTTCTCATAGGAGTGTGGTGGTAGGATTTGCCAAATTTGCATTGTGAAATTTTGACTTAAGCCCTATGTGATTTTAAACCAGTCCCATCTGTAAATGGTCACCCATTATAAGGGCTCCATTATTTTGCCCTTGCCCCCAGAATCACTGCTTAGTAAATGGTCAGTGCAATGCAGAGACAGCAGATAGGACCAGTCAGAGGGGGAAAGGGACAGTCTGTTTAAGGCAGTTTCACAGAGGAGGTCTCTCCATTCAGGAATAAAATGCAAGGTATTCGACCTCAACTCATCGTACACAATACTAAACGTACAAACCTGTTAAAGTACAGTATGTCATATTGTTTATTTTTCAAAGTCAAGACAATTCAGTATGCTGGTTAATGAGGAAGGACTGTTGCAGTCATTCCCGTAGAGGGATCTTCAGATTAATGCACTGTACTTCACAAATTAAAATGCATTATTATTGTGACAGCAAATTAGACCTGGTGGCAGTACTTCTTCCGTGTATTACACATCCTTGAATTACACAGGTGTTACAGTTAGCGCGTGGTTTGCACTGTTTGACAATTTTCTATTCAAGTGGTATAACTGTCAAAGATGCATTTCACCAAATTCCACACCTGTTTATTAATTAATTTGGTTTCAAGTTACTTTGAGTGTGAGTGATTTCATCTGGAGGACACTTTTATGCAAACACCAATATACACCATAGCTATCCATATAGCAGCATGTCCACTTGGTCTGTGCGCCGTCTCTGCCAATGGAAGCCTCAGCTTTTGGAGAATCAAATATTAGTAGGCTGCATTGATTTTGGAAGAAACCTCTACGTTCTTGTGTGAGCTCAGTCTTCCTGCCAAGTTTTTCTGGTCTGTCTACTCAGTCTTCCTTTCCAAGCAATAGAGTCACTTCTCTGAACTCTGTTCAGTGTGCAGAGCTGCAATCGCTCTGTGAATCCGCTTTAGTTTCTTGTCTCACTCTAATGATATAAGGAGAGGTCGGACTCACTGATAAAATGTGGTTAAATATCTAGCTTTTAAAAAATTGCAAAAGCCTTCACTGGAGTGTGGACTGGTATTTTTTTTTTCTTGTCATGTTTCTGACACTCAACTTAAAAATGTCAAAGTAAAACAAAATCTTGGGCTGCGATGCCTCAGCCGGATCGGCAGAAAAACAGACTTTGGTTAAAACATGTTTTAAAATCCAAGTCTGATGCAATTCGTGACTGTCTCGTAAGTCACTGGCTACCAGCCAATAGGAAAAGATGACAGAGAGAACAAGCGACTGTCCTTACATTCCTCACTCCCTTCAGGCATCTACTGCGACGGGTATGTCCCCTTGCTTTTTAAAATAAACAGTACACTCTGCATGGCTTGATGATTTCTTATTGGTTCTACACATGCATCCAAGAACAAACCAAGAATTCATTCAGACTATTTGAACTGACCCTTATCTCATTAAAGCAACTGTAATCATTCGTACTAACAGATGGCACAGAGGAACGTCTTTTTCAAATATAATGCTTTGATTATTATAGAGCACGATTCATTTGCTGGATAAACCCATTTTTCCATAATTAAAAAGAAGAAGATAAGTTCAGTGAGGTGTGGGTTGATGTGTGGGGATTAATTATGGTCATGTGGTACTTTATTGAGACTTTCTGCTCTTAAATCTTTCATCTGCAATGAACAATATAGAATAAATTGAAAGGGGACTTAGACATGCCCTTTCCCTCTGCCCTTTTGTTCCTCTTTCTGCTTATCTCTGATCATCATCTCTCCCTCTGTCCATCCCCTATGCAGCTCTTTATCTGTGTCTGCCTTTCTTATCTCTATTCCTCTTGATTTTCTTTTTACTGTAAATCTCAGATTCTCAGAAGGACAATGACATAAAGTAAATTAGATTGCTGCAGTTATTCTGGTGCTTCAGTTTTATGTGGCTTGAGTGATAAATGACAAATAAGGGCTTATTTAACATTTTTAGTGAGTTTAATTTTTATTTGAATCTGTACTGCTGCGTATAAATACTGTACACACAAAGAGAACGTGTTTTTTTTCGGAGAATTCTATAATTCACATTCTTGATTTTTTAACTTAAATTTACTGTAAGACAATCTGTCTCACCAAATCCACCAAAATCCAATCCACCATTTTTTTCCCTCCTTCTTTGTCTTCTCCTAATCTTGATGTTGACAGTGAATCAGCAATATGAAATAAGATCATGTTGAATTAAGAAAATCCCAAGCAATATGCATTAGGATTGTTTAGGCCTTTAAAGTATAGCCCTGACATGCGTTAAGTTGTCTTTCGCAGGGCACCACCTATTCCCATGGCGTCCTGTGACAGAGGGAGAAAATAATGCTGGCGCAGCAGATTAAGACATTTGGCTGCAGAATGTAATTTTGTGTAAATGAGAGATACTGGGAAATAAATACTTGACCACAGCAATTCCAAAAAAAGCCTTCCATCAAGTCTGCATGTTAGGTATACAGGAAAATCCTTTGTTTAAAGGATTGCAGTACCTCCAAGAAACAAATCTAAATGTAGATCCTCGACAAACATAAGACTATCGTTGCTTCCAACTTGAAATATAAACTCTGCTTGAGCATTTTTGTTATCTTCAGTAACAATTTCGGGAGTTGTTGCCACCCTTTTCTCAGTCACACAGACTGTTATGTCACTTTATAGGAGTGTAAAAAAATTGGCAGACTAATTTAGCTACTGAATTGCTTATTTTGTAGAAACAGAGGTAAGTACAGTGGTCAAAAACTGGCAAAAACATATCAGACAACTACATTTTCAACCGCATTTTCCATTGTTCTTCCAACTGGCTATGGAGTGGTCTGCTTGGGCAACAGCATCTCGACTGCTGACAGGAAGAGACTTAACAGACTGGTTAAGAAGGTTCCCAGTTCTGTTCTGGGATGCCCCTTCGACCCAGTGGAGGTGGTGGGAGAAAGGAGAATGATGGCTGAGCTATCATCCCTGATGGAGAACATGTCCCACCCCATGCGGGACGCTCTGACAGTACTGGGCAGCCCCTTCAGTGACAGGCTGCGTCACCCGCGGTGTGTGAAGGGCAGATACGTCCTGCTGCTGTCAGACTGCACAGTAACACTGCTCCCAACAGACCACTCACACCAAAACCGACAAATTCACTCGTGCAATATCAATATTTCCAATGTGCAATAATGTGAATTCAATCATTGAGTCTGTTTATTAAGTATTGTACTTATTTATTATATCTTGCTTTTACTGATGTTTGCTGCTGTAACGCTGCAGATTTCCCTGCTGTGGGATTAATAAAAGGATTATTTTATATTAACTGGCTTCTAAGTTGATCAATGTGATATGAAACAGAAATATTGGCATTATTAAATTGTTTGGTTTTCATTGGTCTGTATGGGCTTTGTACATGTTAATTTACACACATTCCATTTTTTAAAGGAGATCATTCTTGGGCACCAAAGCAAAAGGACAGGGATTCTCTTTATTCTCCTTCTTCATTCCTCCTCGTCCTGGAGTATAGAGGTGTGTTGACACACGTGAACATGCTGTAACCCTCGCCTTGGCAGGCTGCTTTATGGACGAGCCTAACCTGATTTTAATACACTGTAGGGTTAACAGATGCTGGGGGCTGAGTAGCTCTACTCTGTGGGCACAGATCGGATCAATTACCTGATCCATCGATAGACAGCAAGTAGAAGCTACCCTGCACTGACTGTGGATTAGCTGAATATATTCTCTTTTAATCAGAGTCACCACGACCTTTCATCAATGCCATCTTCCCTCTGACCAATGAGGTGTAAAGAAAGAGGAGTTGACAGGTTTGAATGTCCTTCAGTGTCTGTCCTGTATCATTACCCATCTCTCAAAATAGATCGAAGCTATCTAAAAAAAGAAATCTGTTGTCATGCATCCACTGTGCTCGGTGGAGCTCTGAGCCCTTGGTCCAACGGTAGCATAAGTTGTAAGCTGTAGGTTTTACTCTAGTTTTGTGTAGACACTCGTACGTTCCCCTGATATAATCATCACGCTTTCATTCTTAAACACACATAATGAGCGATTTGCGGTTGTTTTAAGCACACACAAGGAATACTTACATGTGATTAGGTGGGTCTCCTAATGTTCAGACATACAGTATACTTCTGTGTAATATAACTTAAGAGTTAAATGATTCAAAACTGTGTCATCTTACAATAATTGTATTATTTTTAAGTTGATTTGTAGGGTATTTTATTTTATATGTAATAAAAAAAAGAACATAGAGTCATAGGGTTACATAGAGTACATTGAAAATACAGGCCCCATAGTGCAACCTCAATGCAACAAAAGTGTGTACACCTGTGATTTCCAATTAAGGTTGACTGCATGAACAAGGTCCTAAAATAACCTGTGAACACCACAGCTTTCTCAATTTTGGCCTGCGTTGTGTCTAACGCAACATGGCTGGGTAAGTGATAGAGACAGTGCGAAGGACATGGTAAGAAGTCAACCTCTATGGACGCCGCCCAAGAAGAAAACTGTTGCTCACAAGACGGCATAAATTAAACTCTGCCGAAGAACGTGAAAAGAGGCCTGATGAATACTGGCAGCACATTTTTTGGTCAGATGAAACCGAAATAAATTTGCATGGACCAGATGGGGTCCAGCATGTTTGGTGTGGACCTGGCCCGGACTACCACAATGACATCTCCCCTATTCACACAAAATGTGTCGGGGAGATGACATTCCTAGATGGCGCTATGAATGCATGTTAGTCTACCCAAATACTGAATGAAAAGATGACTCCCAGTCGCAAGAAGCTCGGCAGGAGAGGGGGAAAAAAAGGGCGAAAAACTATGACCTGTCCCCTGACGTAAATCCAACAGACCACCTTCGGAGTATTTTAAAGCAGAAGGTAGAGCAACAAAACTCCTCCAGCAAAGAGCAGCTGAAACAAATAATTTGGCTGAATCATGGCAGAACATCTCTCACCAGATTTGTGAAAGACTGGTATCATCCCTGCCTGGGAGGATCAAATCTTTCATCAAAAATAAGGGTGGGCATACAAAATATTTATAAAAAAAAAAAAAAAAGAAAGAAAGAATGGAATCTCACTAATGCTAATGAAGGGTGTACTGACTTTTGTTGCAGTTGGTTTTTAAATATGGACCTATCATTCTAGTTTAGTTAGTCAAACATTTATGTTTTTTTTTTAATTAACTGGCTTGGTTTTGTTCTTGGATTAAATGGACAAGATTTGTAATTACTTAACCTTTCAGTGACATTGACCAGGTGTGTATATTTTAGTCATATACTGTAATTAAATCAGCCATATTCACTATTTACCCATATATGGTAAATATACATCCTGCAAACACTACATGAAGTCTTATTTCCAGAAAACTCTCGATAGCATCATTCACTTTTTGAGATTTTTTTCTTTGCTGATGAAAAATGATGCATTGATGAGTAAATCACAAGTTACTGTAGAGTGAGACAAACTGTACAAATTCTCTCAGAATACTATAAAACAGAGGCAAAAGCAAGAAGCTGCACTGAATTATCAACATGTCCACAAAGCAGCTGTAGTTGTTTACAAGTGTGCATGTATGTGTGTCTGTATGCATGTGTGTGTACACCCCAAAGGGAGCCACAAGGGGACCAAAACCAAAGGGAGCCCGCTGAGGGGGAATAACTAAATCATGCAGCCCACAGATGTTTGTTAAATACCACAATTAGACTGAAAAGATGGGACCAAAACTTTCAGATTTTTGTGTGGATGTGGTATTTATGAAATTCCGTCTGACCATTGGTGAGCATGCATTAGACAAATGTGCATTTAAATCTTTGAATGGGTGTCAGCTTGCATGTAGCACTATGAAATGTAAACTAGACAGCAGGAGGACTACAAGCCTTACACAAACAATGAAACAGTTGGCATTCTAGCAATCATGAATGTTGTGGAGAAAAGTTTACTATGAATTAGCTTAGTAAGAGATGAGGGGTTACAAGCAGTAGTTTTTGGCAAACTTCTTCATTTTGAGAAGCTTTTTATGCGAAGAACTGAGGCCAGTCAGAAGTTTCATAGAGTTAATATCGGTTGTTCAGTTACAGAAATACTGTTGCCTATGAAGATGTCTGCTCACGGCTGTCAGTCCTCATAAACACTCTGTCGCTGTGAGTTTTGACCAGACAATGAATAATTATTCAAATCTATTAACAGCAGGAAGGTGCATCAGGAGTCGAGTGCATATACACCAGCTTGTACAGCAGCTGAGCCTTCAGGCTGGCTCTGCTGAGGCCCCTGCCTCTCCCATTGCGTAAACACATGTGACGTGCCCTCATTTTCAACACCATTAATCTCGGGGGGGGGGGCTGAAACATGATGCAGTAGACGGAGCGTTTGACTCAGCATTTTGTCTTGCCTTTCATCTAGGTAGATACGAAGTTGCTGTAGGTTGGAGTTCCCCATCCCAGCCTTCATGCAACCATTGAACTGGGGGAAACTCAGTTTTATTTTTTGGATGATGTCAGAGGGAAAACACAATAATTATAATACAACAACCGTACTACTCTTAGCCTAAAGCAAGCCTATATTACTTCTGCTGAACAATGGCCGTTGGGGCAATAAGACAAATACAGGATTTTGGAACTGAGTGGGAATTCTCAAGATCTCTTGAATGAATCACAATTATGTGACCTCAGTGCTCCCGGTGCTCCTGATGGCCAATTTGACTATGAAGGGTTTTGTTGGAACTGAGTGGTGCGCATGTAGTACACCAGCGGTCGGAGTAAGTTTCAATGGGTAATAAAAATCTATCTAACTAAATGTTAGTTAAATCTACTTTTCTCTCCTTTTGGTTTCTTTAACGGCTCTTTCTCTCTCTCTCTCTCTCTCCCTCTCGCCACGGCTGGGTGTCACCACATGTCTCCACTTCCTGTATCCGTTTTTTCACATTAAAAGCCCTCTGTAGAGTCCTGCGACTTCGGTGGGCCGCCGCTGCAAAATGTATATAGCGGAAACACTGTGACCTGATTGAGAACAAGTTGAAAACAACAAAAGTGACCTCTTGTGACATCCTTCTTTCCCCCCGAAAAGCTCTCTGCGACGTATTTGTGACAACTAAAACTTAGCATAACAGTAGCACATGTAGATAAGTCTTGTAATTGTTACTGGTTCCTGATCCAGGTCAAAACCAAAACACTAATTAGGCAGTCTAGGTCACACAACCGCAATCCTTCCCAGTCAACAATGCTATAATCTCTTAGCAAAAAATAAATAAAGAGCAAATTTCCAAGGCAAGGCAAACGCAAAGTCCACTTACCTAACTACGTCCGGAGCTTTTGACCTTATCCCTTATAGCTTTTTGACAGAAACCTTTTAGTCCCGACTTTCTCTAAAAATATTCAGAAAATGTGACTAGTCTAGAGCCGTCTAAAATGTATTACTCTATTGCTGTTAGTTTACTCTCAGCTATTGCTCTTCTATAGTCTTTCTCTTATAGTCTTAACGATACAGTATAAGAAAATATGCGGCTACTGTACTTTCCTTCTAACTCCCTTTCTGTGTCTCTATTACTCTCTCCCTCTCTCTCTATGTCTCTTTCCCTCTCCCTTGCTTTCACTCTGTCTGAGGCAAACACACATACATACTGTACATGTACACATACACACAGACACACACCAAGTGCCATACTTTTTAACAGCTTTCTCTCTCTCAACAGTATGGTAATTTTCTCCTGTTCAGTTTCTGGCACCTCTCCAGTATAATCACTAAGGGGAAATCACCCCTTGAAACACTTGTGAGTGTTTGGCCCTTAATTCATATTGCATGAAATGAGCATGCAGCTTTGTTCACAGAGGGGAGAAAAAAATGCCATGCTGTCAGTAGAGCTTGTCTAATACAACCCACAGATGGGAGCTCTCTAATGCCATGACCAAGGGAATAAAATGACAATAAAATGGGACCTTAATTTGATCTGACAGATATTTTCAGATTGAGACTTAGTGAACTAGTGACGTGAAATATTTCATAAATGGGGCAGTATCAGCACCGCCATCTTGCTGCACCTGCTGATACTGTAATCCTGACAGAATTACCTATTTTAATCTCTATTCTGTGTTTGGTTCCAAACAATGATCACTCAGTGATTTGTATTCTGCAATACCATTAATTACTGACCACCATTTCCAGGTGTACTTGTGCATGATTAGTTCTTACTGCATAGAACTGGAGCACGTAGCTTTACACCAACCCTGAATTTCTACTCATCATTAGCTTCACGTAAATGAACATTCTTCATATTTCTGCTCTCTCAACGTTAACTGTGTGACTTGCTCTCAGGCTGAAACGGTGGGCTCTAAGGATACCACACAGGACACAAAAAACACCTGTTGACACACCCTGCAGACAGAGAGCAACAGTAACTTTCAGTTGTGTTTCCAAAGAATGTGTATTTCACCTGACAAATTTAAGTCTGATATATTTACTCTTCTTTCAGTTTTGTTTTCACCTATACCGGCTCTAGAGGAAAAATATCTGCTTCTTTAGCTTCTTAATACTCCACTTTCTTTGCCAGTTTGTCGCTAACCTTGGCTGTCTGCTGTTTGGTGCCGGGCTGGCAGAGTAGAGGTAGACAACAGAGGTTGTCCCACAATTATATTTTATTGTTTGCAAAGGAGGAAGTCAGATGATGTAGTATATAAAGCAACAAATGACCATAACCGTTCCACAGCTTTAACTGTATTTTTATCATTATTACCATGAGAACAAAGGTCCGGTACGCCTGCTGCTGGTTAACCAAAACAATAAAGTTGCTTGTCTTCAAACCAAATCAACTGAGCTGAAAGATTCTAAAACGCTCTGTTGAGCTGAGAGGAACGGCAGAGTCCATCCCTATATGTGACCCCTTTCCCGTTACACAGAGTGTTTGGATCCATTATTAATTTAAAAATACTGATTCATGTAGCTCTGAAGTTGTATTTTTTTAGGTATTGTACAGTATTGCTTTAAAGTAACTTTTGCCCCAGGTACCTATGACACAGCAAATAAAACTGTTACAGTAAAGTTTGTGACACATTTTAAGAATCATTTCCTGGTGAAGACTATTCTAATGACGGTCCCAGCTGGCTGATGAGAATCAAAGTTTTCTTACTGTCAATCACCTGAAATGCTCCCTAACAGTAAACAAATGCTCACACTGATATGGCCACATTAAATCACATTTTTTAGTTGTGTCGGATCTACGGGTACAAATTAGCTGTTGAGCTAACCCCAGCACATTTACACTGATGTTGTTAATGTCAATGTTGATTAATATGCACTGTCACATAAAAATAAACAAACAAAAAATAAGAAATAACTTGATGACAAATTCAGAACATTTAGAAAACCAAATTAGAGTTTTATGTTAATCGTGATTTCAAGCCTGTGGCGGTCGTTTTTCATATCATATTAAATTTATGACATCAAATTACCTCTTCTAAAGGCAGAAAAGCCATTTAAAGGCGTGTGCAAACACTGGAAATCTCCAGTAAAGTGTTAAATGTTTTAAGACATGCATCGAGATGTAGTCATGTGTCTGAATGGAATCTCCATGTGGATCAGGGCAGATAATAAAGTCCTTGTAGTTTCCTACATCCCCACTGATGAAGGCTAACCAATATACTGTAGGGTTATGTGCATAAGTAGGTCATCACTTTCCACAGTTTCAGGGTGTTTTTACAGCGGTTATGTTACTATGGCATTATCAGACTCAAGCATGTCCCAATTAAATGCTGACAATCAACCAATTCACTCGAACTGTCAAGCAGGCAATTACAGAAGCGGTATCAGCATCACGCCTGAATAAGATGCTTGCTCCTGGTGAGCCAGAAATATACCACAAGGTACACGTGTCACTGGCACTGGAGCGAGTGGGTGTAATCATACTGGAATGAAGGAAGATCTTAAGAAATGTCACCTACATTCACAACAGGTGGAATAACTACCGCCTCCACCACCAGCCAAAAAGAAACTGGGTGCAGAAGGGTGCTTCTCCTCGCAGGTTGCAAAAACAGAACTTCCGAAACCAAGTTTATCAAAAATAATTTGACAAAACGAGCCCATTTTTTCTCTATACCAGACACATGTATCATAGAATGGTGCTAAGATGGCAAGTTATGGTCCCCCTTAAGAAAAGCAGTATGACCTGCCTGTTTATGAATGGTTTACTATAATGATTCCACAACAGCTACAGGTTAGGATTTTTTTTTTCAGGTAAATAGTTTAAATTGTGGTTTAAAAATTTGTCAACATGTCCATAGAGTTCTTGGTGCAGGGCCTTAAATCAGTAACCCACTGATGAGAACTAGGGGTTGTGGAAGAACACGGTTTTTCTCTGACTGCTGGCATCAGCGACTGAGAGCTCCAGCAACACCAAGCAGATATTTAGTTTCATGCATCAGAGGTACATCAGGACTGATCTAGGATGTCATAGATGCAGTATAATGACAGTGGAGGCCTTTAGGAGTTGGCCTTTTCTTCATCATTGGCACGCATCTATCATGGTGAACCACAGGCACAGAATGTTAATGTACTATTTATGTACCATTTAATAAAGCAGGAATCTAGCTCGGCAAGAGCAAAGGTTCCCACAACTGGAAAAGATGTACTGGCCTTGGGAAAACAGGTTTACATTCAGTGTAATGTTGAAGCAACATGTTACTTAAAAGTAACAATGTTATGTGACCATCCCAAATGTAAAGCAGTAAATTAAGGAATAGGATATTATTATTAAGAGACTTTTTTGTGTGTTCCAAGAGGATATTTAAATAATTATCATTAAAATTTAAAGGATAGCTTTGGATGTCTTTAGGTCTATCTTAATACTGTACGCGTATGTTTTGTGTATATTGAAAGGGTTGTTGGAAGCTGTAATCCTTCCTCCTGTCCATACTGGTCCTGAAGTTATACCTTCAATATCCAGTCTTTGTTCTGTGTAAAAAGGAAAAAAGGGGGGGGGGCATCCTAATGTTCAGGCAAAACTAATATGAAGCTTTAGTTGTCTGAGTTAGCCAAATCAAGTGGTTATCTTCCAAATTTAAAGTCGTTTACAAAATACAAAATCTGCTGTTTGTGTTCCCACAGACAGTGTTTCCTTGCTGAGCCTCAGAATACCAATATGTTTAAGTAGTTGTATGCATTGTTGGTTTGCCTCTGAGCCAAAACCATAATAAACCTACACACAACTGCCAGGATGAAGGTACCAACTTGATTTGGCTATCTCAGACTGCTAAGGCCTCATAAAAGCTTTAACTGAACTTTAGAATTGATTTTTGGCATGCAGCAGGGCTGTGGATTGTGGCACACAGTTCTTACTGGGTAATAGCACAATTGTGAAGTAAAATTTCAGAGCCTAAATGGGAAGGAGAAATTATTACAGCAACGATTAACTCTTTCAATGTATATATGACATGAGCGTATTGTATTAAGGTAGACTTTAAAAAAAACATAACCAAGTTAAAAATGTAAAAACTGCTAGTATTGAATGAGTTAAGTTTTTAAACATATGTAACTACCCTCCATGATTACATGACTCTAATGTGGTGGGGCAACAATGGCACCAGAATAAAGGATTGCACCAGATAAACCTGAATCTTGACCTACATTACATATTCTCACTGTCACTCCTTCATTATCTTAATACCATTCTAATGATCGAGTAAACCAAGAGGCAGATATGCGTCTGTGAGCATGCCTGTGTTTGGCTAGACAAACCACAAATTAATCAAGGTGTGAATGTGCTCTTCCACTCCTTTGCACGTAGGCCAATATTACAGTATAATGGTGCATCGGGTTCTTTAATTTTCTCCAAGGTCCAGCAGCTGAGCAGGATTGTGAATAAAAGAGAAAGCTCCTGCTGAACAGTCAAAACCCAAAAAAGCCCCAGACTGTCTCGCTTTCAGAGCAGAGTGAAACAGACAGCTGTAGCTAAGTCAGAGGAAGGCAGGCGAACCAAAAAGCAGACATTGAACAGGAGAATGTTTGCCTGTGCCAGGTATGGTGCAGTAAACTCTTCAGGGAAAATGGCCAGAATTGAGTATTTCTAAGAACTGTGGACAGTACTGAAGTGATGCCATCATAGTGTCCTATCAACAGTCTGTGCCTTTCTATTGAAACTGGCAGATTTCTTTATAGAAAGGCCAATTTCCCAAACACACGACAACTTGTGCTCACTATGATCGGAAACAAACCCACCCACCACCCACCATTCACTAGAATAAAAAAATGGCTGCCAAGTTACCATCTCTCCTGTTTCTAAGACAGCTTGTCAATACATAAAGGGACGGTCCATTCAAATGGAAAAAAATAAAGCATTTTCTTACTAACCTCTAATAATACCTAACTATTCAGATACATTTAGTTTAAATTGGCACACTTCTCAGATCTCTGTAGGGTTGAGTGCTGTTTGAAATTTACTGATACTGGTGCAGATAAAATACCCTTTGTCAATTTCTTACTTTGAGGAATAAAATGTTTTTCATTTAATAAAATAAACCAAACTTCTGAAATGCTAGAAGTTTTTTAGACACAAACGTCTGTACAAGATGTTTGCCTGAATAACACAGTCTAAAGTTGGTCAAATTCAGATTTAAATCTGGAACAATCAAGAATAAATAAACAAGATCTGACATTAAGTCCCAGCTTTCGCTACTTTAAAGTTTTCAATAGTCTGTGCTACAGATGCATTTTGGTTGATACTTAAAATGTTTTTTACAGGCTGGAAATCCAACCCTATGTGTCTTTGAGATTTCTACTGCCGCACCAATACAGCGGAGGTCAATTGAATTTCACTGTTGCTATGAATAATCCCAAGAAGATGCTGCCAACAGTGTTTATAGGGGCTAGAAAGTATTTTCAATGAAAACTGTTCACAATGATTATTCAGAGTAATGGAGACATTTGTTCTATTTCTAAACACCACAAACAAAATTCCATTCATCCCTATTGTATAAGAAGACAGACATCTCAAAGACATACATGTCAAAACATAGACAAGTGAAACCAAAACTATCTGCATGACTAGACATAACGTGAGGTAAGGGGGGAAAAAAAGGGTTTTTTGTTAGGATCAGTTTGAGTTTTAAACCTTACGAGTGAGGACATTTTGGGGAAGGTGAGGACATTTTGGCCAATCCTCACAATTTTAAATGGCTGTTTGAGGGTTAAGACTTGGTTTTACGGTTCAGGTTAGAATTAGGTTTGGGATAGGGTCAGGTTAAGGGTTGGGGTCAGGCATTTAGTCGTGATGATTGAGGTTAGGGTAAAGGGCTAGGAAATGCGTTAATTTGAGAAAGCTGACACATTAATATCCCTTTAATTATGAAATTTCTTGTCTCTTATACTGAGAACAGAAATCATATTACACTTCCTGCCAAACACATTTACCCTTTTGCAGCGTAAGGCAAGCAAATGACTTCACCCAACAGGTTCAGTTTGATATAGTATCTTTTTCTTGGAGTTGCCAATTGATCCTCAGAACCCTCTTTTTTACCTGCTGGGTCAGTGTGTCATAGGCTACTGCGGCGCTACATACATGATTTGTGTGCCTGGAGAAGCCTGAGTCACAGGGATTCCATGGGATAGTCTTTTATGAATTCAGCTGAATGCTTGACAAAGACCACAAATCATTTAGTTTTTCCCCATAGCAGAGCAGGAGAAGACACCTGGTAAATGTTTGTTTTCTAGGTCACCACCATAATGGCCAATTTTAAAAATGTATTATACATTTTCAAAGAGTGTGTTTGAGCGTGTGTGATCTGTGTTTCTGGGACTTGAACCTACTGTGTATGTATTTTTTTCCAAAGGACAGATGACTAGTGTTTTTTTGAGGGGTTTTTTTTGGTTTTGAGTGTTAGATACATGTTATAGTACATGTTAATATGCACTATGTTACATCCAACGCTGTACTATCTGTGTGACATATTTAATTTAAAAAAATGTTAGTGCTTCGCGTTACGGAATCAAGAAGTAACTTAAAAGCATACCCAATTTAGCTAAACCTATCTTATTATTTCAGTTAATAATTAAAAATGGCAACAGAGCAAACAGATGCATTTCCCAAAACAGAACGTGGAAAAAACAATTGCTGATATAATATCTATGAAGGTCACTCCATTAAAAGGCCCAAACCCTTGACTTCAGAGTTTATTTTCACTGTTTTCCACTCCATAAACAGATAATTACTTACTGTTTACTCTGCTATTCAGTCATTCGTGCCACGAATTAAGTTAACAACAAAGTTATTAATGTTTTAAGCTCGGCAGCATTTTTCTGAATCATGGGTTCTGCTGACGTAAAAGTATTTGTGGATGTGCCGTGTGTGTTTGCGAGAGAATGGGAAATGTTATGTAAAAGGGCCTGGAGTAAACCCCCCACCAACACAAAAACCCTTCACTTTATTTGAGCCAACTATGCGTGACCTACTTTGTGAACCTCTCAAGCTGAAAAATTTACTTTTTTTTTTTTTTTTTGGAAGTGTCTTCTTTTATGACATCCTTTCCATGGAGGAACTGACAAGACAAACACTGGGTTTAATCGTAAGGACTTTGGCATGAATACTTGGGCAAACTCTAATTAAACATGAATCATAGAGGTACGGATTGTTTGCTCAGTCAAGTATATCAAGATATAAGAGGAAGACAATAATACACTGAAAGAGTGGGTTGAGATAGGTTCTCTCTGCATCCTCTCCACTAAAAATGAAATATAGATCTCATTGCTTTTTATAGCTGTAAATGAATAATGTCCACCTATTGAATTAAACATCCACCGGAATTTAGTTCAACAAACAATTATTTTTTATTTATGACAATAGTGATAGGCTCTTATGACTAGTTAATTTTTGTAATTCTTGATTTAATATGTACGTTTCCCTGTAGTCACTCTACTGTATATTACTAATAACTGCATGTTGCTATATCCTCTCAGATGACGGTGCTTTTCATTCAGGTTCTCCTCCATACAAAACCTACCAACAAAGCTCATGACTCGGGAGATCTTTAAGACCAATTGTGAGAGATCTTCAACTTCTTCTTCTTCACATCTTGCGCGCTAGGTAAACAATGTCCTCGGTACACAAAAGACTGCCATTCAGCTGCAGTATTTCACAAAGCAGCACGCTATAAAAATCAGGGCATTCATCACCACACAGAAGCATGCACTATGCTTTGTTGCAGATCTGGTTTTCAGTTTCTACTTCCTTTATGCAGCTTGTCAATGACCTCAACAGCAGAAGGGAATATCAGCAGTAGGTAATAAAGGGTAGATCTCCAACTACAGGCCCAGCCTAGTGGAAACCTGGCCCACTGTCACCAGACTGTGTTTCAGGAAGAAGTTCAAATGAGGACAAGACAAGCATTCAATTCCCAGGAGCCCTGGCCAGCAGTAACCACACTTTTATTGGGGTGTCAAGTCTGGCCTAGAATCTGTGCTGTTGTTGTTGTTGTTGTTGGCGGCCGTGTTGTGTGCTTGTGTGCGTACGTGCATGGTTCTGCGTGGGAGAGGCAGAGTGGATACTTTTAACACGGTTTCTCTTTTGTGCAATAAAAGCATCCTATCATTGTGGCACACTGTATCATCTTGGTTCTTTTTAAAAAGATTACAGCCACTATAGGCATTTTCTCCTACGTTCAAGTAGCATAAGGTAAACTAGAAATCCTGTCTTGCGGTCGTATGCCTCCGCAAACCAGTCAAGTTGCAGTTTACATCCATCTCCGTCCCAAGAACATAATGTCAAGGGTCACTGTGACCTCACCACACACGTTTTTGGCCATAACTCAAGAATTCATGCACTAATTATGACAAAATTTCACACATTGTCTAATAGGATAAAATGATCAATTGATGACATTTTATATCCAAAAGGTCATAGGTCAACTTCATTTTGAAATTATAATGCTTTGCAAATACACTAAATACCATTTATTGGATTCCTTAAAAATCTTCACTACATATGAGTCTGGAGAGACATGGATGCAAACTGCAACTTGACTACATGGCAGAGGCACACAACCGCAAAAATCCACCAGAACTTTTGGCTATTGTTATCCTCCTCCAGCAGGAGTCAAAAAAATGAATTTGATATCACTGTATCTGATGAGCACTGGACAGAGAAAGCAAGAGTGTCGTGGTATTTAACAGAGCTGCCAGCAAAAACCAAATCTGCTAGAAAAGCCAAAAGGCTGACAGTGGTGATAATTTTCCTCCAAACATTTAAAAATAACCTTTACATTTGAAACAGAATAAATAGATTTTGGCCAGTGGAACCAGCTGCAAACACAACATTGACATGTTATCACCTTGTACAGATATTGTGGTGAACTTGTAAGCAAAGGCTGCCTATTTAAAACACCCAACAGGCCCAAAGCAACATCAGCATTCATTCTGTCTGTGATGGTTCTTATAGATATAGAGATATAAAGAAAAACTTCTGCCAAGTCAAGTTGGTGATCTTGATATGTTTATTCAGTTTAATTTTATGTCCTTAGTTAGCTTAAGTGAAATGATAGCTGTATTCTTGCAATATTTGATTGAACATTGGTCGATAAATTCTCCGCAAACCTTTTAATCATTCCAAAGGGATATACTAAACCACACTCCACAATCACTGTGTAGTCTATATAAAAGTGTGTTATACAGATACTGACAAAAAAGCATCTTTGAAAATCAGAGCTGCTGAACATGTCTACCAATCATTGAGAGATGAGCCCCATCAGTGATTCTGATGAAATTGAGGAAGATGAAAATATCAATTAATGTAGATTTGCAGGCCAACAGGGCCCAGCAAAAATGAAATAAACTGCATCCCGATATGAGATTATGAAACAGCATTAATGGCATTATAGCATTAAGCTACTTCTCTGTTGGAGCATTACGAAAATGTCACTACTAAGATCAAGATCAATCACAAATATCATCCCTGCACTATGTAAACACTTAGCAGTTTACTGATTTCCTGTGTCCAGCATTAGGAGAATATTTCCCCTGCCTCTGCATCACACATGAACACTTAGCTTAAAAACTCCTAAGCTCTTCAGAAGTCCGTCTTTTTAATTTTTGCTTTTTAAAAAAAAACAACGTTTTTCACCTTGCAGCCAAGGTCTAAAATGCCTCACAAAGAGCTTTTATCTTTACCAGGCATTCATTTTTAACGATAATTTTTTTTATATTTTAAGAACAGTAAAGAGTAGGATTTCACCAGTGGGACCAACTCTTACTACTCATACCTTGAATACTGCCTCTCCACTCTGCTTTACACAGCCTCCGATCCACCCACACCAACAAGTGATGGGCTGCCCAGAAGATAAAAAAGAACTACATCCTTATGGGCTCTAAGTATTTAGAATTTTTTTCATGCATGTGTTTTATTCATTTAGATTTTTTCCAGTAGACATTAGTCATCTTTTTTCTTTTTTGCCATGAAAAGATATTTTTTACCAATTCACAAAAAAATGTTAAATCAAAAAATAAAACTTTAGAATAATTTCGTTCAATTATTTATCTATTTTTAAGAAAGAGGAATGGTTGAGGACATGGGGGGGGGGGGGGGGGGTGCTGCTTCAAGCCCATCCTTGAGCATGCCAAATCCTGTCATACTAAAAATGTATTTTCAATGTTCAGTGTGTGTACAGATTGTATCACACTCCTTTCTATTGTTAAACCGATTCTCAGGTTAAAAATCTAAAATCTATTGCATTTATTTGTGAGTTCAATGTGAAAAAACGGCAAATTTACGCTTGGGAGAACAAGCTAATTTTCATCACTCACTGTTGGACTGGGCTGCTCCACTGAAAGACAAGTTTTTAACTGCCAAAGAGCCCCATACACAGACAGTGATTTATTCATGTGCTTGTTCCAAAGTGCTATGACAACAGTTCAGAAGACATTTTCCGTATATTTCAGTGCACATGAAATATGCATAACCTGAAAAATATTACACTTTTATACATTTAACATTGTTCTAATGCAAAAAAAGAGTATAGTTTAATCTTTACTTGTCTTTATATTGACCTTTACAAAGCATTTTACTTAATGTCCTGCCAAATCCTGTAAATAATACAGTGTCTCTATGGTCATCCCAATTAGAACTTTTTAATGTTACAAAATTGTACTGCAACGTGTGCATTGTTTTTATGTGCTGCACTATACATATCACTTCATTGTAATAACTGTTTGCTGAGATAAACTATTCCCAGCATCCTTCACTGGGCTATTAATTATTTTACACGGTTTCAATCACACTGAAAAACATGACCTATTCACCCAATGTCCTCTCAAACCGCCTGACAGTTTAGATTAAACATAAAATGCCTTTTGAAACACACATTGGCCAATGAAATAATTAAATGAAATACATGTTTTCTTTTGAAATAACGTTCTATTTCTGCAGTTGAGAATCAAAGGAAAGTGCAGGCTTTATTTCTCCCTGAATGTGACGATAAAAGTCTGTATACTGAGCACATGAAGGTTATCTGACTTTCATTAAATTTTATTGAATCAAGTTACAAAAGAGGCAAAGAAAGATGAGCGGCAATAGTGACAGAAAAGTTTGTCAGCATATGTGCTTAAGATAAAATTTAGCAAAAATGAATGAGTGTA